>NW_022588875.1:0-9068 GCF_009834535.1 Camelus ferus | reverse complement strand
GCGAAAACTGCATGATTTAAAAACTGAATTAGGGAAATCTACTAAATCAGAAAAAACTTTCTATGTATAAATATGCATTGAAAGGTGGATGAAACCGGTTTAATACACATGTTCACAAGTCATTAAAAGATATTTGTCGAATCCGTGATGCATGTTACGTATTCAGATCATGGAATGTCACGGTGAGTGTGAAACAGTAAATTACATATCTTTTGGTTAGAATTCGCTCCAAGAGAATTTTCTGCCAAATCTGCCTCATTTCAAACCTGGGATTAAAACTAATGTGAATCTGAGAAAAGTCTTCAAAGTGTCAGTAAGCCATGTATGGGGATGAAACTGCTGTAATCCACTTGCTAACAACTCTGTAGTGAATATTGTCGAATCCGAGATGCAGGTAGCGTGTTCGGAACACGGAATTTCACGGTGAGGAATCCATGTAAATTACATTTCTAGTATTTTCAACACACTCCAAGAGTTTTTGCCGTGAAATCTGCATGAGTTTCGAAACTGGCGTTTAGGAAAGCTCTTGAAATCAGAAAAAATGCTTTAAGCATCAATATGCCTTGTTGTAATGAAAGTCTATAATCCACATGCAAACACAAAAATCTGTAGTGTATTTTGTCGAAACACATCTGCATGTAGCTGTACGAAACACGGAATTTCACAGCGGGTGAATATATGTAATTTACATATCTATTGGGTTAGAAACGCTCCAACAGTTTTTTCCTTAGGAAACTGCCTGATTTTCAAACTATTAGGAAAAAGCTGCAAACTAAGAGTTAATGTTTCTAGGTGTAAATATGTCTTGTGGTGGATGAAAGTTCTGTAATACACATGTACACAACTCATTAAAAATGTTTCTCAAATCCGTGATATATGTAGTGTGTTCACACGGAATGTCACGTTGAAGGAAACTATGTAAATTACATATCTATTGGTGAGAAACCGCTCCAGGAGATTTTACTGTAAAATCTACCTCTGTTGGAACTGGTGTTATGAAAACACTGCAAAACCTGAGCAAAAGCTTTAAGGTGACAATATGTCTTCAATGGTTTATTAAAGATGTGTAATTCACATTTTAACAACTCAGGAGTGAATATTTGATGAATCCATGGTGCATGTGCCTTTTTCGGAACACGGAATGTTACGGTGAAGGTATCTATGAAAATGGGATGTCTATTGGATCGAACATGCAGCAAGATTATTTTTCGGCGAAAACTGCCTGAGTTTCGTAACTGACGTTAGGAAAAATCTGCGAAAACTAAGTAAATATTCCTAGGTGTAAATATGCGTTGTATTGTGGTTGAAACATTGGTAATCCACATGCTCATGGTCATAAATAATGTTGTCGAAGCCGTGATTAACGTAACGTTTTCGAACACGGAATGTCTCAGTGAGTGAAACTCGGAAAATAACAATTCTACTGGATAGAACTCGCTCGAATTGAATTTTTCTGCGAAAATTTCATGATTTTCCAAACTGGATGTTAGGAAAAACCTGCGAAATCAGAATAACTACAAGTAGGTGTAAATATGCCTTGTATGGTGGATGAAATTTTAGTAATCCACATGCTCACACTCATTAGAGAATGTTTGTCGAATTCGTGATGCATGTAATGTGTACGGAATACAGAGTGTCATATTGAAGGAAACAATGTAAATTACATGTCTATTGGGTAGAACTCGCTTGAAGAGAATTTTCTGCGAAATGTGCCTCATTTTCAAAACTGACATTTGGAGAACCCTGTGAATTCTGAGAAAATGCTTCTAAGTGTCAATATGCCTTGAATGGTGAATGAAAGTCCGGTAATCCACATGTTAATAACAGTGTAGTAATTATTTTTCAAACCTTGATTCATGTAGCGCTTTTGGAAAACGGAATTTCACAGTAATGAAACAATGTAAATTACAATTCTATTGGGTAGAACTAGCTAGAATAGAATTTTTCTGTGAAAATTGCATGATTATCGAATCTGAAGTTTGGAGAAAGCTTCAAAATGAGAGTAAATATTTCTAGGTGTATATATGCCTTTATGTTGGAAGAATGTTCGGTAATCCACATTTTCACAACATATTAAAGAATCTTTTTCTAATCCGTGATGCATATACCGTGTTCAGAATTTGGAATTTCATGGTGACTGAAACAATGTAAATTACTTCTCTATTGGGTAGAACTCGCTCCAAGAGGATTTTTCTGCGAAAACTGCATGATTTAAAAACTGACATTAGGAGAAATCTACTAAATCAGAAAAAAATTTCTATGTATAAATATGCATTGTAAGGTGGATGAAAGTTCGGTAATACACATGTTCACAACTCATTAAAGGATGTTTGTCGAATCCGTGATGCATGTTACGTGTTCAGATCACGGAAGGTCACGGTGAGTGAAACTAAGTAAATTACATATCTTTTGGTTAGAACTCGCTCCAAGAGCATTTTCCTGCCAATTCTGCCTCATTTTCAAACCTGGCATTAAAACTAACCTGTGAAATCTGAGGAAAGTCTTCAAAGTGTCAGTAAGCCATGTATGGTGGATGAAACTGCTGTAATCCACTTGCTAACAACTCTGTAGTGAATATTTGTCGAATCCGAGATGGCATGTAGCGTGTTCGGAACACGGAATTTCATGGTGAGCGAATCCATGTAAATTACATGTCTATTGTTTTGAACCCGCTCCAAGAGAATTTTGCCGTGAAATCTGCCTCAGTTTCGAAACTGGCGTTTGGAAATCTCTGTGAAATCAGAGAAAATGCTTTTAAGTATCAATATGCCTTGTATTGTGATGAAAGTCCTGTAATCCACATGCAAACAACTATGTAGTGTATTTTTGTCGAATCCTATCTGCATGTAGCGTGTGCGAAACACGGAATTTCACAGCGGGAGAATCTATATAATTTACATATCTATTGGGTAGAACACGCTCCAACAGTTTTTTCCTTAGGAAACTGCCTGATTTTCGAAACTGCTATTAGGAAAAAGCTGCAAACTCAGAGTTAATGTTTCTAGGTGTAAATATGCCTTGTATGGTGCATGAAAGTTCTGTAATACACATGTACACAACTCATTAAAAATGTTTCTCAAATCCGTGATATATGTAGTGTGTTCGGCACACGGAATGTCACGTTGAAGGAAACTATGTAAATTACATATCTATTGGTGAGAACCCGCTCCAGGAGCATTTTACTGTAAAATCTACCTCTGTTTGTAAACTGGTGTTATGAAAACACTGCAAAACCTGAGCAAAAGCTTTAAGGTGACAATATGTCTTCAATGGTTTATTAAAGATGTGTAATTCACATTCTAACAACTCAGGAGTGAATATTTGATGAATCCATGGTGCATGTGCCTTTTTCGGAACACGGAATGTTACGGTGAAGGTATCTATGAAAATGGGATGTCTATTGGATCGAACATGCAGCAAGAGAATTTTTCTGCGAAAACTGCCTGATTGTCATAACTGACGTTAGGAAAAATCTGCGAAATCTAAGTAAATATTCCTAGGTGTAAATATGCCTTGTATTGTGGTTGAAACATTGGTAATCCACATGCTCATGGTCATCAAATAATGTTTGTCGAAGCCGTGATTATTGTAACGTTTTCGGAACACGGAATGTCTCGGTGAGTGAAACTCGGAAAATAACAATTCTACTGGATAGAACTCGCTCGAATTGAATTTTTCTGCGAAAATTTCATGATTTTCAAAACTGGATGTTAGGAAAAACCTGCGAAATCAGAATAACTACAAGTAGGTGTAAATATGCCTTGTATGGTGGATGAAATTTTAGTAATCCACATGCTCACACTCATTAGAGAATGTTTGTCGAATTCGTGATGCATGTAATGTGTACGGAATACAGAGTGTCATATTGAAGGAAACAATGTAAATTACATGTCTATTGGGTAGAACTCGCTTGAAGAGAATTTTTCTGCGAAATGTGCCTCATTTTCAAAACTGACATTTGGAGAACCCTGTGAATTCTGAGAAAATGCTTCTAAGTGTCAATATGCCTTGAATGGTGAATGAAAGTCCGGTAATCCACATGTTAATAACAGTGTAGTAATTATTTTTCAAACCTTGATTCATGTAGCGCTTTTGGAAAACGGAATTTCACAGTAATGAAACAATGTAAATTACAATTCTATTGGGTAGAACTAGCTAGAATAGAATTTTTCTGCGAAAATTGCATGATTATCGAATCTGAAGTTTGGAGAAAGCTTCAAAATGAGAGTAAATATTTCTAGGTGTATATATGCCTTTATGTTGGAAGAATGTTCGGTAATCCACATTTTCACAACATATTAAAGAATCTTTTTCTAATCCGTGATGCATATACCGTGTTCAGAATTTGGAATTTCACGGTGACTGAAACAATGTAAATTACTTCTCTATTGGGTAGAACTCGCTCCAAGAGAATTTTTCTGCGATAAATGCTTCATTATTGAAACTGGCGTTTGGAAAACACTGCAAAATCTGAGAAAATACTTCTAAGTATCAATATTCAATCTATTGTGATCGAAGTTCGGTAATCCACATGCTAACAAATCTGTAGTGAATATTTGTCGAATCCATTATGCATGTAGCATGTTCGGAACACGGAATTTCATGGCCAGGGAGTTGATGTAAATTACATTTCTCTTGGTTAGAAATCACTCCAAGAGTTTTCCCAGAGAAATCTGCCTGATTTTTGAGACTGGCGTTAGGAAAAAATTGCGAACTAAGATGAATAGATTCTCGGTGTAAATATGCCTTGTAGGGTGGATGAAAGTTCGGTAATCCGCATGCTAACAACTCTGTAGTGAATATTTGTCGAATCCGAGATACATGAAGCGTGTTCGGAACACAGAATATCACGGTGAGCGAATGTATGTAAAATACATATCACTTGGGTAGAACTCGCTCCAAGAGCTTTTTCTGCAAATTCTGCCTCATTTTCAAAACTGGCATTAGGAAAAACTTTCGAAATATGAGAAAATGCTTCAAAGTGTCAATATGGCTTTTATGGTGGATGAAAGTCCGGTAATCCTTATGCTAACAACTCTGTAGTGAATATTTGTCGAATCCGTGATGCATGTAGCTTTTTCGGAACACGGAATTTCACGATGACAGGTTCTATGTAAATTGCAAGTCTATTGTGTAGAACTCGCTCCATGAGGATTTTTCTGCGAAAACTGCATGATTTAAAAACTGACATTAGGAGAAATCTACTAAATCAGAAAAAAATTTCTATGTATAAATATGCATTGTAAGGTGGATGAAAGTTCGGTAATACACATGTTCACAACTCATTAAAGGATGTTTGTCGAATCCGTGATGCATGTTACGTGTTCAGATCACGGAAGGTCACGGTGAGTGAAACTAAGTAAATTACATATCTTTTGGTTAGAACTCGCTCCAAGAGCATTTTCCTGCCAATTCTGCCTCATTTTCAAACCTGGCATTAAAACTAACCTGTGAAATCTGAGGAAAGTCTTCAAAGTGTCAGTAAGCCATGTATGGTGGATGAAACTGCTGTAATCCACTTGCTAACAACTCTGTAGTGAATATTTGTCGAATCCGAGATGCATGTAGCGTGTTCGGAACACGGAATTTCATGGTGAGCGAATCCATGTAAATTACATGTCTATTGTTTTGAACCCGCTCCAAGAGAATTTTGCCGTGAAATCTGCCTCAGTTTCGAAACTGGCGTTTGGAAATCTCTGTGAAATCAGAGAAAATGCTTTTAAGTATCAATATGCCTTGTATTGTGATGAAAGTCCTGTAATCCACATGCAAACAACTATGTAGTGTATTTTTGTCGAATCCTATCTGCATGTAGCGTGTGCGAAACACGGAATTTCACAGCGGGAGAATCTATGTAATTTACATATCTATTGGGTAGAACACGCTCCAACAGTTTTTTCCTTAGGAAACTGCCTGATTTTCGAAACTGCTATTAGGAAAAAGCTGCAAACTCAGAGTTAATGTTTCTAGGTGTAAATATGCCTTGTATGGTGCATGAAAGTTCTGTAATACACATGTACACAACTCATTAAAAATGTTTCTCAAATCCGTGATATATGTAGTGTGTTCGGCACACGGAATGTCACGTTGAAGGAAACTATGTAAATTACATATCTATTGGTGAGAACCCGCTCCAGGAGCATTTTACTGTAAAATCTACCTCTGTTTGTAAACTGGTGTTATGAAAACACTGCAAAACCTGAGCAAAAGCTTTAAGGTGACAATATGTCTTCAATTGTTTAATAAAGATGTGTAATTCACATTCTAACAACTCAGGAGTGAATATTTGATGAATCCATGGTGCATGTGCCTTTTTCGGAACACGGAATGTTACGGTGAAGGTATCTATGAAAATGGGATGTCTATTGGATCGAACATGCAGCAAGAGAATTTTTCTGCGAAAACTGCCTGATTGTCATAACTGACGTGAGGAAAAATCTGCGAAATCTAAGTAAATATTCCTAGGTGTAAATATGCCTTGTATTGTGGTTGAAACATTGGTAATCCACATGCTCATGGTCATCAAATAATGTTTGTCGAAGCCGTGATTATTGTAACGTTTTCGGAACACGGAATTTCACGGTGACTGAAACAATGTAAATTACTTCTCTATTGGGTAGAACTCGCTCCAAGAGAATTTTCTGACGATAAATGCTTCATTATTGAACTGGCCGTTGGAAAACACTGCAAATCTGAGAAAATACTTCTAAGTATCAATATTCAATCTATTGTGTTCGAAGTTCGGTAATCCACATGCTAAACAAATCTGTAGTGAAATATTTGGTCGAAATCCATTATGCATGTAGCATGTTTGGGACACGGAATTTCATGGCCAGGGAGTTTGATGTAAATTACATTTCCTCTTGGTTAGAAATCACTCCAAGAGTTTTTCCCAGAGAAATCCTGCCTGATTTTTGAGACTGGCGTTAGGAAAAATGTCGCGAACTAAGATGAATAGATTCTCGGAGTAAATATTCCTTTTCGGGTGGATGAAAGTTCGGTAATCCACATGCTAACAATGGGGGGGGGGGGGGGGGGGGGGGTGCTCTGTAGTGAATATTTGTCGAATCCGAGATACATAAAGCGTTGTTCGGAACACAGAATATCACGGTGACGCGAATGTATGTAAAATACATATCACTTGGTAGAACTCGCTCCAAGAGCTTTTTCTTGCAAATTCTGCCTCATTTTCAAAACTGGAATTAGGAAAAACTTTCGAAATATGAGAAAATGCTTCAAAGTGTCAATATGGCTTTTATGGTGGATGAAAGTCCGGTAATCCTTATGCTAACAACTCTGTAGTGAATATTTGTCGAATCCGTGATGCATGTAGCTTTTTCGGAACACGGAATTTCAAGATGACAGGTTTCTATGTAAATGGCAAGTCTATTGTGTAGAACTCGCTCCATGAGGATTTTCTGCGAAAACTGCATGATTATAAAACTGACATTAGGAGAAATCTACTAAATCACAGAAAAAAATTTCTACGTAAAATATGCATTGTAAGGTGATGAAGTTCGGTAATACACATGTTTCACAACTCATTAAGGATGTTTGTCGAATCCGTGATGCATGTTACGTGTTCAGATCACGACGAAAGGTCACGGTGAGTGAAACTAAGCAAAGTACATATCTTTTGGTTAGAACTCGCTCCAAGAGCATTTTCCTGCCAATTCTGCCTCATTTTCAAACCTGGCATTAAAACTAACCTGTGAAATCTGAGGAAAGTCTTCAAAGTGTCAGTAAGCCATGTATGGTGGATGAAACTGCTGTAATCCACTTGCTAACAACTCTGTAGTGAATATTTGTCGAATCCGAGATGCATGTAGCGTGTTCGGAACACGGAATTTCATGGTGAGCGAATCCATGTAAATTACATGTCTATTGTTTTGAACCCGCTCCAAGAGAATTTTGCCGTGAAATCTGCCTCAGTTTCGAAACTGGCGTTTGGAAATCTCTGTGAAATCAGAGAAAATGCTTTTAAGTATCAATATGCCTTGTATTGTGTTGAAAGTCCTGTAATCCACATGCAAACACCTATGTAGTGTATTTTTGTCGAATCCTATCTGCATGTAGCGTGTGCGAAACACGGAATTTCACAGCGGGAGAATCTATGTAATTTACATATCTATTGGGTAGAACACGCTCCAACAGTTTTTTCCTTAGGAAACTGCCTGATTTTCGAAACTGCTATTAGGAAAAAGCTGCAAACTCAGAGTTAATGTTTCTAGGTGTCAATATGCCTTGTATTGTGGTTGAAACATCGGTAATCCACATGGTCACGGTCATCAAATAATGTTTGTCAAAGCCGTGATTAATGTAACATTTTTTGAACACGGAATGTCTCGGTGAGTGAAACTCGGAAAATAACAATTCTACTGGATAGAACTCGCTCGAATTGAATTTTTCTGCGAAAATTTCATGATTTTCAAAACTGGATGTTAGGAAAAACCTGCGAAATCAGAATAACTACAAGTAGGTGTAAATATGCCTTGTATGGTGGATGAAATTTTAGTAATCCACATGCTCACACTCATTAGAGAATGTCGAATTCGTGATGCATGTAATGTGTACGGAATACAGAGTGTCATATTGAAGGAAACAATGTAAATTACATGTCTATTGGGTAGAACTCGCTTGAAGAGAATTTTTCTGCGAAATGTGCCTCATTTTCAAAACTGACATTTGGAGAACCCTGTGAATTCTGAGAAAATGCTTCTAAGTGTCAATATGCCTTGAATGGTGAATGAAAGTCCGGTAATCCACATGTTAATAACAGTGTAGTAATTATTTTTCAAACCTTGATTCATGTAGCGCTTTTGGAAAACGGAATTTCACAGTAATGAAACAATGTAAATTACAATTCTATTGGGTAGAACTAGCTAGAATAGAATTTTTCTGTGAAAATTGCATGATTATCGAATCTGAAGTTTGGAGAAAGCTTCAAAATGAGAGTAAATATTTCTAGGTGTATATATGCCTTTATGTTGGAAGAATGTTTGGTAATCCACATTTTCACAACATATTAAAGAATATTTTTCTAATCCGTGATGCATATACCGTGATCA
>NW_022588874.1:0-9071 GCF_009834535.1 Camelus ferus | reverse complement strand
ACAGAGAAAATTATCTCCTGCAAACAGTTAAATTTGTGCTAGATGAACGAAAGTCTCTCCACATGCTCATTTCTGAGTGATAAGTGTGTGTGAAAGCTGTCGTTCACATACCTTGTTGGGAAAACAAATTTCTTTATCTGTTGCAAACTACACTCCATAAATATAAGTGTGGACGTACTAGTTCCATCTCGTTTTACAGTGAAAACTGCATGAACTTCAAACCGGCAGAAGGAAACAACAGACAGAAACAAGAGTAAAGAGATTCTCCTGCTTAACGTTCCCTTTGTGGTAGATGAACGAACGTCTCTCCACATGCTCAGTTCTGAGAGATAAGTGTGGGTGAAAGCCGTCCTTCACCTAGCTTGGTGGGAACACAAAGTTTCTTTTCAGTTGCAAACAACACTCCATATATATATATGGGGAGGTATAAGCTCCAACTCCTTTTACAGTGAAAACTGCAATAACATCAAACCGGCACTTGGAAACAGACTAAGAAACCAGAGTAAAAATTTCTCCTGCAACCCGTTCCCTTTGTGATAGATGAACGAACGTCTGTCCACATGCTCATTTCTGACAGAAAACTGTGTGTGAAATCCGTCCGTCACCTAGCTTGTTGGGAACACAGAGTTTTTTCAGTTGCAAAATGCACTCCATACATATCTATGGGTTGGTAGTAGCTCCAAATCGTTTTCACAGTGAAAACTGCAGGATCATCAAACCGGCACTACAAAACAGACTGAGAATCCTGAGAAAAAGTTTGTCATGGAAACCGTTCCATTTGTGCTAGATGAAAGAACGTCTCTCCACATGATCAGTTCTGAGAGATAAGTGTGTGTGAAAGCCGTCCTTCACCTAGCTTGTTGGGAACACAAAGTTTCTTTTTAGTTGCAAATTACAATCCATACATTTATATGGGTTGGTACTAGCTCCAAATCGGTGTTACAGTGAAAACTGCAGGAACAACAAACCGGCAATAGTAAGCCGACTGAGAATCCAGAGTAAAAGTTTTTCCTGCAAACAGTTCCCTTTGTGCTACATGAACGAACTTCTCTCCACATGCTCAGTTCTGAGAAATAAGTGTGTGTGAAAGCAGTCATTCACCTAGCTTGTTTAGAACACAAAGTTTCTTTTCCGTTGCAAAGTACATTCCATAAATATCTATGGGTTGGTATTAGCTCAACACGTTTTACAGTGAAAACTGCAGGAACTTCAAACCGGCCCTAGGAAACAGAATGTGAATCCAGATAAAAATTTTCTCGTGCAACCCCTTCCCTTTGTGCTAGATGAAAGAACGTATCTCCACATGCTCACTTCGGAGAGAAAATTGTGTGTGAACGCCGTCGTTCACCTAGCTTGTTGGGAACACAAAGTTCCTTTTCAGTTGCAAACTACACTCCATACATATATATGGGTTGGTACTAGCTCCAAATCGGTTTTACAGTGAAAACTGCAGGAACATCAAACCGGCACTAAGAAGTGGACTGAGAATCCAGAGTAAAAGTTTCTCCTGCAACCCGTTCCCTTTGTGCTAGATGAACGAAAGTCTATCCACATGCTCATTTCTTTCAGAATACTGTGTGTGAAAGCCGTCCTTCACCTAGCTTGTTGGGAACAGAAGTTTTTTTCATTTGCAAACTACACTCCATACATATATATGAGGAGTTACCATCTCCAACACGGTTTTTCAGTGAAAACTGCAGGAACATCAAAATGGCACTAGAAAGCCGACTGACAAACCAGAGTAAAAGTTTCTCCTGCAACCCGTTCCCTTTGTGCTAGATGAACGAACGTCTCTCCACATGCTCAGTTCTTAGAGTCATTTGTGTGTGTAAGGCGTTCTTCACCTAGCTTGTTGGGAACACAAATTTTCTTTTCCGTTGGAAACTACACTCCATACATATATACCGGGAGGTACTAGTTCCAACTCTGTTTTACAGGTACAGCTGCAGTAACCCATACCGGCACTAGGAAACAGACTGAGAAACCAGAGTAAAAGTTTCTCCTGCAATCGGTTCCATTTTGCCTAGATGAAAGAATGTCTCACCTCATGCTCAGTTCTGAGAAATAAGTGTGTGTGAAAGCCGTCCTTCACTTAGCTTTTTGGGAACACAAAATTTCTTTTCAGTTGCAAAGTACACTCCATACATATATATGGGGAGGTACAAGCTCCAACTCGGTTTTACAGAAAAACAGCAGGAACATCAAACCGGCAGTAGGAAACAGACTGAGAAACCAGAGTAAAAGTTTCTCCTGCAACTCGATCCCTTTGTGCTAGATGAACGAACTTCTCTCCACATGCTCAGTTCTGAGAGATAACTGTGTGTGAAAGCCATCGTTCACATAGCTTGTTGGGAACACAAAGATTTTTATCTGTTGCAAACTACACTCCATACATTTATGTGTGTACGTACTAGCTGCATCTCGTTTTTACAGTGAAAACTGCATGAACTTCAAACCGGCAGAAGGAAACAGACAGAAACAAAAGTAATAGATTCTCCTGCAAACCTTTCCCTTTGTGGTAGATGAACGAATGTCTCTCCACATGCTCATTTCTGAGAGATAAGGGTGGGTGAAAGCCGTCCTTCAACTAGCTTGCTGGGAACACAAAGTTTCTTTTCAGTTGCAATTTACAATCCATAAGTATATTTGGATAGGTATAAGCTCCAACTCGTTTTACAGTGAAAAATGCAGGAACTTCAAACCGGCACTAGGAAAAAGACTGAGAACCCAGAGTAAAAGTTTCTCCTGCAACCCGTTCCCTTTGTGATAGATGAACGAAAGTCTCTCCACATGCTCATTTCTGACAGAAAACTGTGTGTGAAATCCGTCCTTCACCTAACTTGTTGGGAACACAAAGTTTCTTTTCATTTGCAAACTACACTCCAAACATATATATGGGGAGGAACCATCTCCAACACGCTTTTTCAGTGAAAACTGCAGGAACTTCAAACCAGCACAAGGAAACAGACTGAGAAACCAGATTAAATGTTTCTCCTGCAAATCGTTCCCTTTGTGCTAGATGAACGAACGTCTCTCCACAAGCTCAGTTCTGAGAGAGAAGTGTGTGTGAAATCCATCCTTCACCTAGCTTGCTGGGAACCCAAAGTTTCTTTCAGTTGCAATCTACACTCTATACATATATATGGGGAGGTACTAGATCCAACTCGGTTTTACAGATAAATCAGCAGGAACATAAAACTGGCACTAGGAAACAGACTGAGAAACCAGAGTAAAAGTTTCGCCTGCAACCCGTTCCCTTTGTGCTAGATGAACGAAAGTCTCTCCACAGGCTCAGTTCTGAGAGAGAAGTGTGTGGGAAAGATGCCCTTCACCTACTTTTTGGGAACAAAAAGTTTCTTTTCAGTTGCAAAATACAATCCTTACATATAAATGGGGAGGAATTTACTGGTACTAGCTCAACTCGTTTTATAGTGAAAACTGCAGGAACTTCAAAACGGGACTAGGAAACAGACTGAGAAATCAGAGTAAATGTTTCACCTGCAACCCGTTCCATTTGAGCTAGATGAACGAAAGTCTCTCCACATGCTCCGTTCTTAGAGAAAATTGTGTGTGCTAGTCTTTCTTCAACTAGCTTATTGGGAACAAATATTTTCTTTTCCGTTGGAAAATAAACACCATACATATAAATAAGTTGGTACTAGCTCCAACTCGGTCTTACAGTGAAAACTGCAGGAACTTCAAACTGGCATTAGGAAACAGACTGAGAATCCAGAGTAAAAGTTTCACCTGCAAACCGTTCCGTTTTTGCTAGATCAATGAACGTCTATCCACATGCTCAGTTCTGAGAGATAAGTGTGTGTGTAAGCCGTCCTTCACCTAGCTTGTTGGGAACACAAAGTTTCTTTTCAGTTGCAAACTACACTCCATACATATCTATGGGTTGGTACTAGCTCCAACACGTTTTTACAGTGAAAACTCCAGGAATTTCAAACCGGCCCTAGGAAAGAGACTGAGAATCCAGAGAAAAAGTTTCTCCTGCAACCCATTCCCTTTGTGCTAGATGAAAGAACGTCTCTCCACATGCTCACTTCTGAGAGAATATTGTGTGTGAAAGCCGTCGTTCACCTAGCTTGTTGGGAACACAAAGTTTCTTTTCAGTTGCAAACTACATTCCATACATATCTATTGGTTGGTACTAGCTCCAAATCGTTTATACTGTGAAAACTCCAGGAACTTCAAACCGGCACTACGAAACAGACAGAATACAGAGAAATAGTTTCTCATGGAACCCGTTCCTTTTGTGCTAGATGAAAAAGAACGTCTCTCCACATGCTCACTTCTGAGAGAAAAGTGTGCGTGAAAGCCTTCGTTCACCTAGCTTGTTGGGAACACAAAGTTTCTTTTCAGTTGCAAACTACACTCCATACATATCTATGGGTTGGTACTAGCTCCAACTCGTTTTTACAGTGAAAACTGCGGGAACTTCAAACCCGGCACTAATAAACAGACTGACAAACCAGAGTAAAAGTTTCTCCTGAAAACCGTTCCTTTTGTGCTAGATGAACGAAAGTCTCTCCACATGCTCAGTTCTGAGAGATAAGTGTGTGTGAAAGCCATCGTTCACCTAGCTTGTTGGGAACACAAATTTTCTTTTTATTTGCAAACTATACACCATACATATCTGTGGGTTGGTACTAGCTCCAACTCATTTTTACCGTGAAAACTGAAGGAATTTCAAACCGGCACTAGGAAACAGACTGAGAAACCAGAGTAAAAGTTTCTCCTGCAATCGGTTCCATTTTGCCTAGATGAAAGAATGTCTCACCTCATGCTCAGTTCTGAGAAATAAGTGTGTGTGAAAGCCGTCCTTCACTTAGCTTTTGGGAACACAAAATTTCTTTTCAGTTGCAAAGTACACTCCATACATATATGGGGAGGTACTAGCTCCAACTCGGTTTTACAGAATAAACAGCAGGAACATCAAACCGGCAGTAGGAAACAGACTGAGAAACCAGAGTAAAAGTTTCTCCTGCAACTCGATCCCTTTGTGCTAGATGAACGAACGTCTCTCCACATGCTCAGTTCTGAGAGATAACTGTGTGTGAAAGCCATCGTTCACATAGCTTGTTGGGAACACAAAGATTTTTATCTGTTGCAAACTACACTCCATACATTTATGTGTGTACGTACTAGCTGCATCTCGTTTTTACAGTGAAAACTGCATGAACTTCAAACCGGCAGAAGGAAACAGACAGAAACAAAAGTAATAGATTCCTGCAAACCTTTCCCTTTGTGGTAGATGAACGAACGTCTCTCCACATGCTCATTTCTGAGAGATAAGGGTGGGTGAAAGCCGTCCTTCACCTAGCTTGCTGGGAACACAAAGTTTCTTTTCAGTTGAAAACTACAATCCATACATATATTTGGGTAGGTATAAGCTCTAACTCGTTTTACAGTGAAAAATGCAGTAACTTTAAACCGGCACTAGGAAAAAGACTGAGAACCCAGAGTAAAAGTTTCTCCTGCAACCCGTTCCCTTTGTGATAGATGAACGAAAGTCTCTCCACATGCTCATTTCTGACAGAAAACTGTGTGTGAAATCCGTCCTTCACCTAGCTTGTTGGAAACACAAAGTTTCTTTTCATTTGCAAACTACACTCCAAACATATATATGGGGAGGAACCATCTCCAACACGCTTTTTCAGTGAAAACTGCAGGAACTTCAAACCATCAGAAGGAAACAGACTGAGAAACTAGAGTAAAAGTTACACCTGCAACCCATTCACTTTGTGATAGTTGAACGAAATTCTCTCCTCAAGCTCTATTCTGAGAGATATGTGTGTGTTAAAGTCGTCCTTCACCTAGCTTGTTGGTAACCCAAAGTTTCTTTTCAGTTGCAAACTACATTCCATACATATATATGGGGAGGTTCTAGCTCCAACTCGATTTTACAGATAAAACAGCAGGAACATCAAACTGGCACTAGGAAGCCGACTGAGAAACTAGAGTAAAAGTTTCTACTGCAACCCGTTCCCTTTGTGCTAGATGAACGAACGTGTCTCTACATGCTCAGTTCTGAGAGAAAAGTGTGTGTGAAAGGTGCCCTTCACCTACTTGTTGGGAACAAATAGTTTCTTTTAAGTTGCAAAATACACTCTTTACATATATATGGGAATGTATTAGCTCCAACTCGGTTTTATAGTGAGAAGTGCAGGAACTTCAAAACGGGACTAGGAAAGATTCTGAGAAATCAGAGTAAATGTTTCCCTGCAACCCGTTCCCTTTGTGCTAAATGAACGAACGTCTCTCCACATGCTCCGTTCTTAGAGACAATTCTGTGTGAAAGTCGTTCTTCAACTACCTTGTTGGGAACACAAAGTTTCTTTTCAGTTGCAAGCTACACTCCATACATATATAAGAGTTTTTACAAGCTCCAACTCGTTTTTACAGAGAAAACTGCAGGAACTTCAAACAGGCACTAGGAAACAAACTAAGAAACCAGAGTTAAATTTCTCCTGCAACCCGTTCCCTTTGTGCTAGATGAACGAACGTCTCTCCTATTGCTCAGTTCTGAGAGATAAGTGTGTGTGTAAACCAACCTTCACCTAGCTTATAGGGAGCAAAAAGTTTCTTTTCAGTTGCAAACTAAACTCCATACATATATATGGGGAGTTAGTAGCTCCAACTCGGTTTTACAGTGAAAAATGCAGGAACTTCCATCTGGCACTAGGAAACAGACTGAGATACCAGAGTAAATGATTATTCTGCCATCCGTTCCTTGTTTGCTAGATGAACGAACGTCTCTCCACATGCAACGTTCTGAGAGATAATTGTGTGTGAAAGCCGTCCTTCAGCTAGTTTTTAGGAACACAAATTTAGTATTCAGTTGCAATCTACACTCCATACATATATATGGGGACCAACGAGAACCAACTCGGTTTTAAAGTGAAAAATGCATTAAAATCCCACCGGCACTATTAAGCAGACTGAGAAACCAAAGTAAAATTTTCCCCTGCCAACCGTTCCCTTTAGGCTAGATGAACGAACGTTCTCCATATGCTCAGTTCTGAGAGAGAAGTGATTGTTAAAGCCGTTCTTCAACTAGCTTGTTGGGAACACAAATTTCTTTTCCGTTGGAAACTACAATCCACAATATATATGTTGAGGTACTAGTTCCAACTCGATTTTACAGTGAAAACTATATGAAATTCAAATGGGCACTAGGAAACAGACTGAGAAACCAGAGAAAAATTCTCTCCTGCAACCGTTCCCTTTATGCTAGATGAACGAACGTCTCTCAACATGCTCAGTTCTGAGAGATAAGTGTGTGTGTAAGCAAATCTTCACCTAGCTAGTTGGGAACACAAAAATTTTTCAGTTGCAAACTACAATCCATACATATACATAGGGAATTAGTAGCTCCAACTCAGTTACAGTTTACATAGCAAAAGGAACGAAAATCAAAACGGCACTAGAAAACAGACTGAGAAACCAGAGTAAAACTTTCCCTGCAAACCGTTCCCTTTGTGCGAGATGAACGAACGTCTCTCCACATGCTAAGTTCTGAGAGATAAGTGTGTGTGAAAGCCGTCCTTCACCTAGCTTGTTGGGAACACAAAGATTCTTTTCAGTTGAAAACTACACTCCAAACATATATATGAGGAATTATTTGTTCCAAATCGTTTTTACAGTGAAAATTCAGGAACTTCATACTGGCACTAGGAAAGAGACTGAGAAACCAGAGAAAAAGTTCCTCCTACAAACTGTTTCCTTTGTGCTAGATGAACGAACATCTCTACACATGCTCAGTTCTGAGAGATAATTGTGTGTGAAAGCCGTACTTCACATATATTGTTGGGAACACAAAGATTCTTTTCAGTTGCAAACTACACTCCATAAATATATATGGGGTTTACCAGCTCCAACCTGATTTTACAGATAAAATAGCAGGAACATCAAACCGGCACTAGGAAGCCGAATGTGAAACCCGAGAAAAAGTTTCTCCTGCAAAGAGTTCCCTTTGTGCAAGATGAACGAACGTCTCCCCAGATGCTCAGTTCTGAGAGATAAGTGTGTGTGAAAGCCGTCGTTCACATAGCTTGTTTGGAACACAAAATTTCTTATCTGTTGCAAAATACAATCCATAAATATATATGGGGAGGTATTAGCTCCAACTCGGTTTTACAGATAAAACAGCAGGATCATCAAACCGGCACTAGGAAACAGACTGAGAAACCAGAGTAATAGTTTCTCCTGCAAACCGTTCCCTTTGTGCTAGATGAACGAACGTCTCTCCACATTCTAAGTTCTGAGAGATAAGCGTGTGTGAAAGCCGTCCTTCACCTAGCTTGTTGGGAACACAAATATTCTTTCAGTTGCAAAATACACTCCAAACATATATATGGGGAAGTATTAGTTCAAAATCGCTTTTACAGTGAAAACTCAGGAACTTCATACTGGCAATAGGAAACAGACTGAGAAACCAGGGAAAAAGTTTCTCCTGCCACCCTTTTCCTTTGTGCTAGATGAACGAACATCTCTCCACATGCTCAGTTCTAAGAGATAAGTGTGTGTGAAAGCCGTCGTTCAAATATCGTGTTGGGAACACAAAGTTTCTTATATTTTGCAAAGTGCACTCCATACATATATATGGGGAGGTACTAGTTCCAACTCGGTTTTACACTGAAAAATGCAGGAACTTCAAACCGGCACTAGGAAACAGACTGAAAAACCAGAGTAAATGTTTCCACTGCAAACGGTTCACTTTTTGCTAGATGAACGAACGCCCCCACATATTCAGTTCTGAGAGACATGTGTGTGTGAAAGGCATTCTTCACATAACTTGTTGGGAACACAAAGTTTTTTTCAGTTGCAAACTACACTCCATACATATATATGGGTTGGTACTAGCTCCAACTCGTTTTTACAGTGAAAATTGCAGGAACATCAAACCGGCACTAGGAAACAGACTGAAATACGAGAGTAAAATTTTCTCCTGCAACCCGTTCCATTTGTGCTAGATGAACGAACGTCTCTCCACATGGTCAGTTCTGAGAGATAAGTGTTTGTGAATGCCGTCCTTCACCTAGCTTGTTGGGAAAACAAAGTTT
>NW_022588873.1:0-9074 GCF_009834535.1 Camelus ferus | reverse complement strand
ACCGCACTAGGAAACAGACTGAGAAACCAGAGTAAAAGTTTCTCCTGCAACCCATTCATTGTGCTAGATGAACGAACGTCTATCCACATGCTCAGTTCTGAGAGTAAGTGGGTGTGAAAGCGTCCTTCACTAGCTTGTTGGGAACACAAGTTCTTTCACTTGTAAACTCCACTCCATACATATCTATGGGGAGGTACGAGCTCAAACTCGGTTTTACAGTGAAAACGCAGGAACTTCAAACGGGCATTAGGAAACAGACTGAGAACCAGAGAAAAGTTCTCCTGCATCCGTTCCTTTTGTGCTAGATGAACGACGTGTCTCCACACGCTCATTTCTGAGTGATAAGTGTGTGTGAAAGCCGTCCTTCACCTAAATTTTGGGAACACAAAATTTTATTCACTTGCAAACTCCACTCCGTACAATATATATGGGAGGTACGAGCTCCAACTCGCTTTTACAGTGAAATCGCAGGGAACTTCAAACCGGCACTAGGAAACAGACCTGAGAAACAGAGAAAAAGTTTCTCCTGCAACCCGTTCCATTTGTGCTAGATGAACGAACGTCTATCCACATGCTCAGTTCTGAGAGATAAGTGGGTGTGAAAGCCGGTCTTTCACCTAGCTTGTTGGGAACACAAAGTTCTTTTCACTTGTAAACTCCCAACTCATACATATATATGGGAGGTACGAGCTCAAACTCGGTTTTACAGTGAAAACTGCAGGAACTTCAAACCGGCACTAGGAAACAGACTGAGAACCAGAGGAAAAGTTTCTCCTGCATCCCGTTCCATTTGTGCTAGATGAACGAACGTCTCTCCACATGCTCAGTTCTGAGAGATAAGTGGGTGTGAAAGCCGTCCTTCACCAAGCTTGTTGGGAACCCAAAGTTTCTTTCACTTGAGACTCCACTCCATACATATATATAGGAGGTACGAGCTCCAAACTCGCTTTTACAGTGAATTCTGCAGGAACTTCAAACCGGCACTAGGAAACAGACTGAGAAACCAGAGTAAAGTTTCTCCTGCAATCGTTCCATTTGTGCTAGATGAAACGAACGTCTATCCACATGCTCAGTTCTGAGAGATAAGTGGGTGTGAAAGCCGTCCTTCACCTAGCTTGTTGGGAACAACAAAGTTCTTTTCACTTGTAAACTCCACTCCATACATATATATGGGGAGGTACGAGCTCCAACTCGGTTTTACAGTGAAAACTGCAGAAACTTCAAACCGGCACTAGGAAACAGACTGAGAACCAGAGGAAAAGTTTCCCCTGCATCCCGGTCCTTTGTGTGCTAGATGAACGAACGTCTCTCCACATGCTCAGTTCTGAGAGATAATTGTGTGTGAAAGCCGTCCTTCACCTAGCTTGTTGGGAACACAAAGTTTTATTCACTTGCAAACTCCACTCCGTACATATATATAGGGAGGTACAAGCTCCAACTCGGTTTTACAGTGAAATCTGCAGGAACTTCAAACCGGCACTAGGAAAACAGACTGAGAAACCAGAGTAAAGTTTTCCGCCAACCCGTTCCATTTGTGTTAGTTGAACGAACGTCTCTCCACATGCTCAGTTCTGAGAGATATGTGGGTGTGAAAGCCGTCCTTCACCTAGCTTGTTGGGAACACAAAGTTTCTTTCACTTGTAAACTCCACTCCATACATATATATGGGGAGGTACGAGCTCCAACTCGGTGTTACAGTGAAAACTGCAGGAACTTCAAACCGGCACTAGGAAACAGACTGAGAACCAGAGGAAAAGTTTCCCCTGCATCCCGTTCCTTTGTGCTAGATGACGAACGTCTCTCCACATGCTCAGTTCTGAGAGATAAGTGGTGTGAAAGCCGTCCTTCATCTAGCTTGTTGGGAACACAAGTTTCTTTTCACTTGCAGGACTCCACTCCATACATATGTATAGGGGAGGTACGAGCTCCAACTCGGCTTTTACAGTTGAAAATCTGCAGGAACTTCAAACCGGCACTAGAAACAGACTGAGAAACCAGAGTAAAAGTTTCTCTTGCAACCGTTCCATTTGTGCTAGATGAACGAACGTCTCTCCACATGCTCAGTTCTGAGAGATAAGTGTGTGTGAAAGCCGTCCTTCACTAGCTTGTTGGGAACACAAAGTTTCTTTTCACTTGCAAACTCCACTCCATACATATATATGGGTAGGTACGAGCTCCAACTCGGTTTTACAGTGAAAACTGCAGGAACTTCAAACCGGCACTAGGAAACAGACTGAGAACCAGAGTAAAAGTTTCTCCTGCAATCCGTTCCTTTTGTGCTAGATGAACGAACGTCTCTCCACATGCTCAGTTCTGAGAGATAAGTGTGTGTGAAAGCCGTCCTTCACCTAGCTTGTTGGGAACACAAAGTTTCTTTTCACTTGCAAACTCCACTCCATACATATATATATGGGAGTACTAGCTCCAACTCGGTTTTACAGTGAAACTGCAGGAACTTCAAACCGGCACTAGGAAACAGACTGAGAAACCAGAGTAAAAGTTTCTCCTGCAACCCGTTCCCTTTGTGCTAGATGAACGAACGTCTATCCACATGCTCAGTTCTGAGAGATAAGTGGGGTGTGAAAGCCGTCCTTCACCTAGCTTGTTGGGAACACAAAGTTTCTTTTCACTTGCAACTCCACTCCATACATATATATAGGGAGGTACGAGCTCCAACTCGCTTTTACAGTGAAAACTGCAGGAACTTCAAACCGGCACTAGGAAACAGACTGAGAAACCAGAGTAAAAGTTTCTCCTGCAACCGTTCCATTTGTGCTAGATGAACGAACGTCTCTCCACATGCTCAGTTCTGAGAGATAAGTGTGTGTGAAAGCCGTCCTTCACCTAGCTTGTTGGGAACACAAAGTTTCTTTTCACTTGCAACTCCACTCCATACATATATATGGGGAGGTACTAGCTCCAACTCGGTTTACAGTGAAATCTGCAGGAACTTCAAACCGGCACTAGGAAACAGACTGAGAAACCAGAGTAAAGTTTCTCCTGCAACCCGTTCCATTTGTGCTAGATGAACGAACGTCTATCCACATGCTCAGTTCTGAGAGATAAGTGTGTGTGAAAGCCGTCCTTCACCTAGCTTGTTGGGAACACAAAATTTCTTTTCACTTGCAAACTCCACTCCATACATATATATGGGGAGGTACTAGCTCCAACTCGGTTTTACAGTGAAACTGCAGGAACTTCAAACCGGCACTAGGAAACAGACTGAGAAACCAGAGTAAAAGTTTCTCCTGCAACCCGTTCCCTTTGTGCTAGATGAACGAACGTCTCTCCACATGCTCAGTTCTGAGAGATAAGTGGTGTGAAAGCCGTCCTTCACCTAGCTTGTTGGGAACACAAAGATTTCTTTTCACTTGCAAACTCCACTCCATACATATATATGGGTAGGTACTAGCTCCAACTCGGTTTTACAGTGAAAACTGCAGGAACTTCAAACCGGCACTAGGAAACAGACTGAGAAACCAGAGTAAAAGTTTCTCCTGCAAACCCGTTCCCTTTGTGCTAGATGAACGAACGTCTCTCCACATGCTCAGTTCTGAGAGATAAGTGTGTGTGAAAGCCGTCCTTCACCTAGCTTGTTGGGAACACAAAGTTTCTTTTCAGTTGCAAACTCCACTCCATACATATATATGGGGAGGTACTAGCTCCAACTCGGTTTTACAGTGAAAACTGCAGGAACTTCAAACCGGCACTAGGAAACAGACTGAGAAACCAGAGTAAAAGTTTCTCCTGCATCCCGTTCCTTTTGTGCTAGATGAACGAACGTCTCTCCACATGCTCAGTTCTGAGAGATAAGTGGGTGTGAAAGCCGTCCTTCACCTAGCTTGTTGGGAACACAAAGTTTCTTTTCACTTGCAGACTCCACTCCATACATATATATGGGGAGTTACTAGCTCCAACTCGATTTTACATTGAAAACTGCAGGAACTTCAAACCGGCACTAGTAAACAGACTGAGAAACCAGAGTAAAAGTTTCTCCTGCAACCCGTTCCCTTTGTGCTAGATGAACGAACGTCTCTCCACATGCTCAGTTCTGAGAGATAAGTGGAGTGAAAGCCGTCCTTCACCTAGCTTGTTGGGAACACAAAGTTTTTTTCACTTGCAAACTCCACTCCGTACATATATATGGGGAGGTACGAGCTCCAACTCGCTTTTACAGTGAAATCTGCAGGAACTTCAAACCGGCACTAGGAAACAGACTGAGAAACCAGAGTAAAAGTTTCTCCTGCAACCCGTTCCATTTGTGCTAGATGAACGAACGTCTATCCACATGCTCAGTTCTGAGAGATAATTGGGTGTGAAAGCCGTCCTTCACCTAGCTTGTGGGAACACAAAGTTTCTTTTCACTTGTAAACTCCACTCCATACATATATATGGGGAGTACGAGCTCCAACTCGGTTTTACAGTGAAAACTGCAGGATCTTCAAACGGGCACTAGGAAACATACTGAGAAACCAGAGTAAAAGTTTCTCCAGCAAACCGTTCCCTTTGTGCTAGATGAACGAACGTCTCTCCACATGCTCAGTTCTGAGAGATAAGTGTGTGTGAAAGCCGTCCTTCACCTAGCTTGTTGGGAACACAAAGTTTTTTTCACTTGCAAACTCCACTCCGTACATATATATGGGGAGGTACGATCTCCAAATCGCTTTTACAGTGATAACTTCAGGAACTTCAAACCGGCACTAGGAAACTGAGAAACCAGAGTAAAAGTTTCTCCTGCAACCCGTTCCATTTCTGCTAGATGAACGAACGTCTATACACATGCTCAGTTCTGAGAGATAAGTGGGTGTGAATGCCGTCCTTCACCTAGCTTGTTGGGAACACAAAGTTTCTTTTCACTTGCAAACTACACTCCATACTTATATATGGGGAGGTACTAGCTCCAACTCGGTTTTACAGTGAAAACTGCAGGAACTTCAAACCGGCGCTAGGAAACAGACTGAGAAATCAGAGTAAAAGTCTCACCTGCAACCCTTTCCATTTGTGCTAAATGAACGAACGTCTCTCCACATGCTCAGTTCTGAGAGATAAGTGTGTGTGAAAGCCGTCCTTCACCTAGCTTGTTGGGAACACAAAGTTTCTTTTCACTTGCAAACTCAACTCCATACATATATATGGGGAGGTACAAGCTCCAACTCGGTTTTACAGTGAAAACTGCAGGAACTTCAAACCAGCACTAGGAAACAGACTGAGAAACCAGAGTAAAAGTTTCTCCAGCAAACCTTTCCCTTAGTGCTAGATGAAAGAAATTCTCTCCACATGCTCAGTTCTGAGAGATAACTGTGACTGAAAGCTGTCCTTCACCTAGCTTGTTGGGAGCACAAAGTTTTTTCACTTGCAAACTCCACTCCGTACATATATATGGGGAGGTACTATCTCCAAATCGCTTTTACAGTGATAACTTCAGGAACTTCAAACCGGCACTAGGAAACTGAGAAACCAGAGTAAAAGTTTCTCCTGCAACCCGTTCCATTCTGCTAGATGAACGAACGTCTATACACATGCTCAGTTCTGAGAGATAAGTGGGTGTGAATGCCGTCCTTCACCTAGCTTGTTGGGAACACAAAGTTTCTTTTCACTTGCAAACTACACTCCATACTTATATATGGGGTGGTACTAGCTCCAACTCGGTTTTACAGTGAAAACTGCAGGAACTTCAAACCGGCACTAGGAAACAGACTGAGAAACCAGAGTAAAATTTCTCCTGCAACCCGTTCCTTTTGTGCTAGATGAACGAACGTCTCTCCACACGCTCAGTTCTGATGGATAAGTGGGTGTTAAAGCCGTCCTTCACCTAGCTTGTTGGGAACACAAAGTTTCTTTTCACTTGCAGACTCCACTCCATAAATATATATGGGGAGGTAATAGCTCCAACTCGTTTTTACATTGAAAACTGCAGGAACTTCAAACCAGCACTAGGAAACAGACTGAGAAACCAGAGTAAAAGTTTCTCCAGCAAACCTTTCCCTTAGTGCTAGATGAAAGAAATTCTCTCCACATGCTCAGTTCTGAGAGATAACTGTGACTGAAAGCTGTCCTTCACCTAGCTTGTTGGGAGCACAAAGTTTCTTTTCACTTGCAAACTCCACTCCATACATATATATGGGGAGGTACGAGCTCCAACTCGGTTTTACAGTGAAACTGCAGGAACTTCAAACCGGCACTAGGAAACAGACTGAGAAACCAGAGTAAAAGTTTCTCCTGCAACCCGTTCCATTTGTGCTAGATGAACGAACGTCTATCCACATGCTCAGTTCTGAGAGATAAGTGGTGTGAAAGCCGTCCTTCACCTAGCTTGTTGGGAACACAAAGTTTCTTTTCACTTGCAAACTCCACTCCATACATATATATGGGGAGGTACTAGCTCCAACTCGGTTTTACAGTGAAAACTGCAGGAACTTCAAACCGGCACTAGGAAACAGACTGAGAAACCAGAGTAAAAGTTTCTCCTGCAACCCGTTCCTTTGTGCTAGATGAACGAACGTCTCTCCACATGCTCAGTTCTGATGGATAAGTGGGTGTGAAAGCCGTCCTTCACCTAGCTTGTTGGGAACACAAAGTTTCTTTTCACTTTGCAAACTCCACTCCATACATATATATGGGGAGGTACTAGCTCCAACTCGGTTTTACAGTGAAAACTGCAGGAACTTCAAACCGGCACTAGGAAACAGACTGAGAAACCAGAGTAAAAGTTTCTCCTGCAACCCGTTCCCTTTGTGCTAGATGAAGAACGTCTCTCCACATGCTCAGTTCTGAGAGATAAGTGTGTGTGAAAGCCGTCCTTCACCTAGCTTGTTGGGAACACAAAGTTTCTTTTCACTTGCAAACACCACTCCATACATATATATGGGTAGGTACTAGCTCCAACTCGGTTTTACAGTGAAAACTGCAGGAACTTCAAACCGGCACTAGGAAACAGACTGAGAAACCAGAGTAAAAGTTTCTCCTGCAACCCGTTCCCTTTGTGCTAAGATGAACGAACGTCTCTCCACATGCTCAGTTCTGAGAGATAAGTGGGTGTGAAAGCCGTCCTTCACCTAGCTTGTTGGGAACACAAAGATTCTTTTCACTTGCAAAAACCATTCCATACATATATATGGGTAGGTACGATCTTAAACTCGGTTTTACAGTGAAAACTGCAGGAAATTCATACCGGCGCTAGGAAACAGACTGAGAACCCAGAGTAAAAGTTTCTCCTGCAAAACTTTCCCTTTGTGCTAGATGAACGAACGTCTCTCCACATGCTCAATTCTGAGTGTTAAGTGGGTGTGAAAGCCTTCCGTAACCTAGCTTGTTGGGAACACAAAGTTTCTTTTCAGTTGCAAACTCCACTCCATACATATATATGTGGAGTTACTAGCTACAACTCGGTTTTACAGTGAAAACTGCAGGAACTTCAAACCGGCACTAGGAAACAGACTGAGAAACCAGAGTAAAAGTTTCTCCTGCAACCCGTTCCTTTGTGCTAGATGAACGAACGTCTATCCACATGCTCAGTTCTGAGAGATAAGTGGGTGTGAAAGCCGTCCTTCACCTAGCTTGTTGGGAACACAAAGTTTCTTTTCACTTGCAAACTCCACTCCATACATATATATAGGGAGGTACGAGCTCCAACTCGCTTTTACAGTGAAATCTGCAGGAACTTCAAACCGGCACTAGGAAACAGACTGAGAAACCAGAGTAAAAGTTTCTCCTGCAAACCGTTCCATTTGTGCTAGATGAACGAACGTCTCTCCACATGATCAGTTCTGAGAGATAAGTGGGTGTGAAAGCCGTCCTTCACCTAGCTTGTTGGGAACACAAAGTTTCTTTTCACTTGCAGACTCCACTCCATACATATATATAGGGAGGTACGAGCTCCAACTCGCTTTTACAGTGAAATCTGCAGGAACATTGAAACCGGCACTAGGAAACCGACTGAGAAACCAGAGTAAAAGTTTCTCCTGCAACCCGTTTCCATTTGTGCTAGATGAACGAAACGTCTATCCACATGCTCAGGTTCTGAGAGATAGTGGGTGTGAAAGCCGTCCTTCACCATAGCTTGTTGGGAACACAAGTTCTTTTCACTTGTAAACTCCACTCCATGCATATATATGGGGAGGTACAAGCTCCAACTCGGTTTTACAGTGTAAACTGCAGGAACTTCAAACCGGCACTAGGAAACAGACTGAGAAACCAGAGTAAAAGTTTCTCCTGCAAACCGTTCCCTTTGTGCTAGATGAAAGAACGTCTCTCCACATGCTCAGTTCTGAGAGATAAGTGGGTGTGAAAGCCGTCCTTCACCTAGCTTGTTGGGAACACAAAGATTCTTTTCACTTGTCAAAACCATTCCATACATATATATGGGTAGGTACGATCTCAAACTCGGTTTTACAGTGAAAACTGCATTAACTTCAAACCGGCACTAGGAAACAGACTGAGAACCCAGAGTAAAAGTTTCCTCCTGCAAAACTTTCCCTTTGTGCTAGATGAACGAACGTCTATCCACATGCTCAATTCTGAGTGATAAGTGGATGTGAAAGCCGTCCTTCACCTAAATTGTTGGGAACACAAAGTTTCTTTTCAGTTGCAAACTCCACTCCATACATATATATGTGGAGTTACTAGCTACAACTCGGTTTTACAGTGAAAACTGCAGGAACTTCAAACCGACACTAGGAAACAGACTGAGAACCACAGGAAAAGTTTCTCCTGCATCCCGTTCCTTTTGTGCTAGATGAACGAACGTCTCTACACATGCTCAGTTCTGAGAGATAAGTGGGTGTGAAAGCCGTCCTTCACCTAGCTTCTTGGGAACACAAATTTTCTTTTCACTTGCAGACTCCACTCCATACATATATATGGGGAGTTACTAGCTCCAACTCGATTTTACATTGAAAACTGCAGGAACTTCAAACCGGCACTAGTTAACAGACTGAGAAACCAGAGTAAAAGTTTCTCTGCAACCGTTCCTTTGTGCTAGATGAACGAACGTCTCTCCACATGCTCAGTTCTGAGAGATAGTGGGAGTGAGTGAAAGCCGTCCTTCACCTAGCTTGTTGGGAACACAAAGTTTT
>NW_022588872.1:0-9084 GCF_009834535.1 Camelus ferus | reverse complement strand
TCAAGCTATGTGAAGGACGGCTTTCAATCACAATTATCCCTCAGAACTGAGCATGTGAATAGATGATACTTCATGTAGCACTAAGGAATGTTTTGCAGGAGAAATTTTACTCTGGTTTCTCAGTTTGTTTCCTTGTGACGATGGAAGTTAATGCAGATTTCACTGTAAAAACCTGTTGGAAAAACTACCTCCCAATATATATTTACGGAGTGTCGTTTGCAACTAAAAAGAAACTTTCTGTTCCCTACAAGCTAGGTGAAGGACGGCTTTGACACACACTTATCTCTCAGAAATGAGCATGTGGAGAGACGTTCGTTCAAGCATCACAAAGGTAAAGGTTTGCAGGAAAAACTTTTTCTCTGGTTAATCATTATGTTTCCTAGTGCCGGTTACAAGATCCTGCAGTTTTCAGTGTAAAAAATTGTTGGAGTAAGTAACTCCCCATATATATGTATGCAGTGTAGTTTGCAACTGGAATGAAACTTTGTGTTCCCAACAAGCTATGTGTAGGACCGCTTTCACCCACACTTATCTCTCATAAGTGAGCATGTGGAGAGACGTTCCTTAAACTAACACAAAGGGAACGGATAGCAGGAGAAAGTTTTACACTGGATTCTGAGTCTTTTTCCTAGTGCCGGTTGGAAGTTCCTGCAATTTTCACTGTAAAACCGAGTTGGTCCAGTACATACCCATATATATGTTTGGAGAGTAATTTGCAACTGAAAAGAAACTTTGTGTTCCAAAAAAGCTAGGTGAATGAAGGCTTTCACACATACATATCTCTCAGAACTGAGCATGTGGAGAGACGTTCGTTCAGCTAACACAAAGGGGAAGGTTTGCAGGGAAAATATTACTCTGGTTTCTCAGTCTGTTTCCTAGTGCCGGTTTGAACTTCCTGCAGTTTTCACTGTAATACCGTGTTGGAACAAGTACCTCCCCATATATATGTATGGAGTGTAGTTGGCAACTGAAAAGAAACTTTGTTTTCCCAACAAGCTAGGTGAAGGACGGCTTTCACACACACATAACTCTCAGAACTGAGCATGTGGGGAGTCTTCCTTTCATCTAGCACAAAAGATCGTGTTTCAGGAGAAACTTTACTCTGGTTTCTCAGTGTTTTTCCTAGTGCCGGTTTGAATTACCTGCAGTTTTCACTGTAAAATCTAGTTGGAGCAAGAACCTCCCCATATATATGTAAGGAGTGTAGTATGCAACTGAGAAGAAATTTTGTTTTCCCAACAACATAGGTGAAGGACGGCTTTCAAACACACTTATCTCTCAGAACTGAGCATTTTGAGAGACGTTCGTTCATCTAGCACAAATGGAACTGTTTACAGGAGAAAAATTTACTCTGGTTTCTAAGTCTGTTTCCTAGTGCCGGTTTGAAGTTCCTGCATTTTTCACTGTAAAAACGCGTTGGAGCAAGTATATCCCTATATATAGATAAGGAGTGTACTTTGCAACTGGAACGAAATTTTTAGTTCCCAAAAGCTAGTTGGAGGTAGGCTTTCACACACATTTATCTCCCAGAACTGAACATGTGGAGAAACGTTCGTTCATCTAGCACAAAGGGAACAGGTTTCAGGAAAAAATTTTACTCTGGTTACTCAGTCTTTTTCCTACAGCCTGTTTGAATTTCCTGCAGTTTTCACTGTAAAATCGAGTTTTAGCAAGTACCTCCCCATATATATGTTTGGAGTGTAGTTTGCAAATGAAAAGAGTCTTTGTTTTCCCAACAAGCTAGGTGAAGTACGGCTTTCACACACACTTATCTGATAGAACTGAGTATGTGGATAGACTATGGTTCATCTAGCACAAAATATCGTGTTGCAAGATAAACTTTCACTCTGGTTTCTCAGTCTGTTTCCTAGTGCCGGTTTGAGGTTCCTAAAGTTTTCACTGTAAACCCGAGTTGGAACAAGTACATCCCCATATATATATATGGAGTGTAGTTTGCAACTGAAATAATCTTTGTTTTCCCAACAAGCTAGGTGAAGGATGGCTTTCACACACACATATCTCGCAGAACTGAGCATGTGGAGAAATGTTCGTTCAACTAGAACAAAGGAACGGTTTGCAGGAGAAACTTATACACTGGTTTCTCAGACTTTTTCCTAGTGCCGGTTTGATGTTACTGCAGTTTTCACTGTAAAACCGAGTTGGAGGAAGTACCTCCCCATATATATGTTTGGAGTGCAGTTTGCAATTGGAAAGAAACTTTGTGTTCCCAACAAGCGATGTGAAGTACTGCTTTCACACACACAATTCTCTAGGAACTGGGCATGTGGGGATAAGTTCCTTCAACTAGCACAAAGGGAAAGATTTGCAGAAAAAACTTTTACTCTTGTTTCTCAGTCTGTTTCCTGGTGCCGGTTTGAAGTTCCTGCACTTTTCACTGTAAAACCGAGTTTGAGTATGTAAATCCCCTTATATATGTATGGAGTGTAGTTTGCAAATGAAAAGAATCTATGTGTTCCCAAAAAGCAAGTTGAAGTACGGCTTTCACACACGCTTAACTTTCAGAAATGAGCATGTGGAGAGACGTTCGTTCATCTAGCACAAAGTGAACGGGTTTCAGGAGGAACTTTTACCCTGGTTTCTCAGTCTCTTTCCTAGTGCCTGTTCGAAGTTCCTGCAGTTTTCACTGTAAAACAGTTTGTAGCAAGTACATCCCCTTATATATGTATGGAGTGTAGTTTGCAACTGGAAAGAAACTTTGTGTTCCCAACAAGCTAGGTGAAGGATGGATTTCACACACACTTATCTCTCAGATCTGAACATGTGGAGAGATGTTCTTTCATCTGAAACAAATGGAACTGGATCCTTGAGGAACTTTTTCTCTGGTTTCTCAGAAAGTTTCCTAGTGCCGGTTTGAAGGTCCTGCAATTTTCACTGTAAAATCGAGTTGGAACTAGTACCTACCCATATATAGTATGGAGAGTAGTTTGCAACTGGAAAGAAACTTTGTGTTCCCAACAAGCCAGTTGAAGGACTGCTTTCACACACACTTAGCTCTCAGAACTGAGCATGTGGGGAGTCTTTCTTTCATCTAGCACAAAATATCGGTGTGCAGAAGCAACTTATACACTGATTTCTAAGTCTGTTTCCTAGTGCCGGTTTGAAGTTCCTGCAGTTTTCACTGTAAAATCTTATTGGAACAAGTACCTCCCCATATATATGTACGAAGGGTAGTTTGCAACTTAGAAGAATCTTTGTGTTCCCAACAAGCTAGTTGAAGGAAGGCTTTCACACACACTTGTCTCTCAGAAATGATCATGTAGAGTGACGTTCGTTCATCTAGCACAAAGTGATCGGGTGGCAGTAGAAACTTTTACTATTGTTTCTCAGTCTGTTTCCTAGTGGGGGTTTGAAGTTCCTGCAGTTATCACTGTAAAAATGAGTTGGAGCTTGTACCTACCCATATATAGATAAGGAGTGTACTTTGAAACTGGAACGAAATTTTGTGTTCCCAAAAGCTAGGTGAAGGACGGCTTTCACACACACATATTTCTCAGAACTGAGCATGTGGAGAGACATTCGTTCATCTAACACAAAAGATCGTGGTGCAGGAGAAGCTTTTACTCAGGCTCCTCAGTCTGTTTCCTAGTGCCGGTATAAAGTTCCTGCATTTTTAACTGTAAAAGTTAGTTAGAGCATATACCTCCCCATATAAATGTATGGAGTGCAGTTTGCAACTGGAAAGAATCTTTGTGTTCCCAACAAGCAAGGTGATTGTCGGCTTTCACACACATTTATCCCTCAGAACTGAGCATGTGAAAAGACGTACCTTCATTTAGCACAAAGGGAATGTCTTGCAGGGGAAATTTTACTCTGGTTTCTGAGTCTTTTTCCTAGAGCCGGTTGGACTGATCTTGCACTATTCACTGTAAAACCGAGTTGGAGCAAATACCTACCCATATATATGTATGGAGTGTAATATGCAACTGAAAGAAACTTTGTGTTCCAACAAAGCTAGGTGAAGGACGGCTTTCACAAACAATTATCTCTCCGAAATGAGCATGTGGAAAGATTTTCGTTCATCTAGCACAAAAGAAGTGTTGCAAGAGAAATTTTTACTCTGGTTTCTCAGTCTGTTTTCTAGTGCCCGTTTGAAGTTCCTGCAATTTTCACTGTAAAAACGCGTTGGAGCAAGTACATCCCCATATATAGATAAGGAGTGTACTTTGCAACTGGAACGAAATTTTCTGTTCCCAAAAGCTAGTTGGAGGATGGCGTTCACACACATTTATCTCCCAGAACAGAACATGTGGAGAAACGTTCGTTCATCTAGCAGAAAGGGAACAGTTTTCAGGAAAAAATTTTACTCTGCTTTCTCAGTCTGTTTCCTAGTGACGGTTTGAAGGTCCTGCAGTTTTCATTGTAAAATCTAGTTGGAGCAAGTACCACCCCATATATATTTATGGAATGTAGTTTGCAACTGAAAAGAAACTTTGTGTTCCAAAAAAGCTAGGTGAAGGACGGCTTTCACACACACTTATCTCTCAGAATTGAGCATGTGAATAGACTTTCCTTCATCTAGCACAAAGGGAAAGTTTTGCAGGGAAACTATTACTCTGGTTTCCCAGTCTGTTTCCTAGTGCCGGTTTGAAGTTCCTGCATTTTTCACTGTAATAACGAGTTGGAGAAAGTACCTCCCCATATATATGTATGGTGTGTAGTTGGCAACTGAAAAGAAACTTTGTGTTCCCAACAATCTTTGTGTAGGACGGCTTTCACACACACTTATCTCTCAGAACTGAGCATGTGGGGAGACTTACTTTCATCTAGCACAAAGGGTTCGAGTGGCAGGAGAAACTTTTACTCTTGTTTCTCATTCTGTTTCCTAGTGCCGGTTTGAAGTTCCTGCAATTTTCACTGTATAAAAGAGTTGGAGCATGTATATCCACATATATAGATAAGGTGTGTACTTTGCAACTTGAAAGAAATTTTGTGTTCCCAAAAGCTAGTTGAAGGAGGGAATAAACACACATTTATCTTTCAGAACTGAGCATGTGAAGAAATGTTCCTTCATTTATCACAAAGGATTGGTTTGCAGGAAAAATTTTACTCTGGTTTCTCAGTCTTTTTCCTTGTGCCGGTTTGAAGTTCCTGCATTTCTCACTGTAATACCTTGTTGGAGCAAGTACCTCCCCATATATATGTATGCAGGGTAGTGAGCAACTGAGAAGAAATTTTCTGTTCCCAACAAGATAGGTGAAGGACGGCTTTCACAAAAACTTATCTCTCCGAACTGAGCATGTGGAAACATGTTAGTTCTTCTAGCACAAAATATGTGTATCAAGAGAAATATTTACTCTGGTTTCTCAGTCTGTTTTCTAGTGCCGGTTTGAAGTTTCTGCAATTTTCACTGTAAAAACGAGTTGGAGCAAGTATAACCCCATATATAGATAAGGAGTGTACTTTGCAACTGGAACTAAATTTTGTGTTCCGAAAAGCTAGTTGGAGGATGGCTTTCACACACATTAATCTCCCAGAACTGAACATGTGGAGAAACGTTTGTTCATCTAGGACAAAAGGAACAGATTTCAGTAAGAAATTTTACTCTGGTTACTCTGTCTGTTTCCTACTGCCTGTTTGAATTTCCTGCAGTTTTCACTGTAAAATCGAGTTTTAGCAAGTACCTCCCCATATATATATATGGAGTGTAGTTTGCAACTGAAATAATCTTTGTGTTCTCAACAAGCTAGGTGAAAGATGGCTTTCACACACACATATCTCGCAGAACTGAGCATGTGGAAAAGTGTTCGTTCAACGAGAACAAAGGAACGGTTTGCAGGAGAAACTTTTACACTGGCTTCTCAGACTTTTTCCTAGTACCGGTTTGATGTTACTGCAGTTTCCACTATAAAACAGAGTTGGAGCAAGTACCTCCCCATATTTATATTTGGAGTGCAGTTTGCAACTGGAAAGAAACTTTGTATTCCCAACAAGCCAGGTGAAGAACTGCTTTCACACACACATAACTCTAGGAACTGGGCATGTGGGGATACGTTCCTTCAACTAGCACAAAGGGAAAGATTTGCAGAAAAATTTTTACTCTTGTTTCTCAGTCTGTTTCCTAGTGCCGGTTTGAAGTTCCTGCAGTTTTCACAGTAAAAACGAGTTTGAGTAAGTAAATCCCCTTATATATGTATGGAGTGTAGTTTGCAAATGAAAAGAATCTATGTGTTCCCAAAAAGCTAGGTGAAGTACGGCTTTCACACATGCTTAACTTTCAGAAATGAGCATGTGGAGAGACGTTCGTTCATCTAGCACAAAGTGAACGGGTTTCAGGAGGAACTTTTACCCTGGTTTCTCAGTCTCTTTCCTAGTGCCTGTTTCAACTTCCTGCAGTTTTCACTGTAAAATAGTGTTGTAGCAAGTACATCCCCATATATATGTATGGAGTGTAGTTTGCAACTGAAAAGAAACTTTGTGATCCCAACTAGCGTTGTGAAGGACGGCTTTCACACACAGTTATCTCTCAGAACTGAGCATGTGGAGAGACTTTCGTTCATGTAGCACCAAATATCGTGTTGCAAGAGAAATTTTTCTCTGGATTCTCAGTCTGTTTCCTAGTGCCGGTTTGAAGGTCCTGCAGTTTTCTATGTAAAACCGAGTTGGAGCAAGTATCTCCCCATATATATGTATGAACTGTAGTTTGCAACTGGAAAGAAAATTTGTGTTCCCAACAAGCTAGGTGAAGGACGGCTTTCACACACAATTATCTCTCAGATCTGAGCATGTGGAGAGATGTTCTTTCATCTAAAACAAATGGAACTGGATCCTTGAGAAACTTTTTCTCTGGTTTCTCAGAAAGTTTCCTAGTGCCGGTTTGAAGTTCCTGCAGTTTTCACTCTAAAACCGAGTTGGAGCAAGTACCTCCCCATATATACATAAGGAGTGTACTTTGCAACTGGAACGAAACTTTGTGTTCCAAAAAGCTATTTGAAGGAAGGCTTTCACACACACATATCTCTCAGAACTGAGCATGTGGAGAGACCTTCGTTCATCCAGAACAAAGGGAAGTTGTTGCAGGAGAATCTTTTACTGTTTTTTCTCAGTCTGTTTCCTAGTGCCGGTTTCAAGTTCCTGCAGTTTTCACTAAAAATGTGTTGGAGCATGCACATACCCATATAAAAGTATGGAGTGTAGCTGGCAACTGAAAAGAAACTTTGTGTTCCCAACAATCTTGGTGTAGGACGGCTTTCACACACACATATCTGTCAGAACTTGGCATGTGGAGAGACGTTCGTTCATCTAGCACAAAGGGAAAGTGTTACAGCAGAAACATTTACTCTGGTTTTTCAGTCTGTTTCCTAGTGCCGGTTTTAAGTTCCTGCAGATTTCACTGTAAAACCGAGTTCGTGCAAGTACCTCCCCTTATATATGTATGGAGTGTAGTTTGCAACTGGAAAGATACTTTGTGTTCCCAACAAGCTATTTGTAGGACCGCTTTCACACACACTTATCTCTCAGAACTGAGCATGTGGGGAGACTTTCTTTCATCTAGCAAAAATGGAACAGTTTGCAGGAAAAACATTTACTCTTGTTACTCATATTATTTCCTTGTGCTGGTTTCAAGATCCTGCTTTTTTAACTGTAAAACCTTGTTAGGGTAAGTAACTCCCCATATATATTATGAAGTTTAGTTTGCAACTGAAATGAAACCTTGTGTTCCCAACAGGCTTGGTGAAGGACGGCTTTCACACACACTTATTTCTCAGTACTGAGCATGTGGAGAGACTTTCTTTCATCTAGCACAAAGGGAAAGGGTTTCATGAAAAAATTTTACTCTGTTTTCTCAGTATGTTTCCTAGTGCGGGTATGAAGTTCCTTCAGTTTTCACTGTAAAAACGAGTTGGAGCAATTACCTCCCCATATATATGTATGGATTGCATTTTCCAACTGATAAGAAACTTTGTTATTCCAACAAGCGTGGTGAAGTACGGCTTTCACACACACTTATCTCTCAGAACTGAGCATGTGGACTTTCGTTCATGTAGCACAAAAGATCGTGTTGCAGGAGAAGCTTTTACTATCGTTTCTCAGTCTGTTTCCAAGTTCCGGTTAGATGTTCCTGCATTTTTCACAGTAAAAATGTGTTGGAGCAAATACATACCCATATATATATATGGAGTGTTGTTTGCAACTGAAAAGAAACTTTGTGTTCCCAAAATGCTAGTTGAAGGAAGGCTTTCACACACATATATCTCTCAGAACTGAGCATGTGGAGAGACGTTCCTTCAACTAGCACAAAGGGAACAGATTGCAGGAGAAATTTTTACTCTGGTTTCTGAGTCTTTTTTCTAGTACCAGTTGTAAGTTTCTGAAGTTTTCACTGCAAAACCGAGTTGGAACAATTACCTCCACATATATTTTTATGAAATGAAGTTTGCAAATTATAAGAAGCTATATGTTCCCAAAAAGCTAGGTGAAGGAAGGCTTTCACACACACTTATCTCTCAGAACTGAGCATGTGGAGAGACATTCGTTCATCTAGCACAATGGGAACGGGTTGCAGGAGAAACTTTTACTCTGGTTTCTCAGTCTGTTTCCTAGTGCAGTTTTGAAGGTCCTTCTGTTTTCACTGTAAAATCTAGTTGGAGCAAGTACCACCCCATATATATTTACGGAGTGTAGTTTGCAACTGAATAGAAACTATGTGTTCCAAAAAAGCTAGTTGAAGGACGACATTCACACACACATATCTCTCAGAAATGAGCATGTGAATAGACGTTCCTTCATCTAGCACAAAGGGAAAGTTTTGCAGGGAAACTATTACTCTGGTTTCTCAGTCTGTTTCTTAGTGCCGGTTTGATGTTCCTGCATTTTTCACTGTAATAACGAGTTGGAGAATGTACCTCCCCATATATATGTATGGAGTGTAGTTGGCAACTGAAAAGAAACTTTGTGTTCCCAAAAATCTTGGTGAAGGAAGGCTTTCACACTCACTTATCCCTCAGAACTGAGCATGTGGGGAGACTTACTTTCATCTAGCACAAAGGGATCGAGTGGCAGGAGAAACTTTTACTCTGGTTTCTCAGTCTGTTTCCTAGTGCGGGTTTGAAGTTCCTGCTATTT
>NW_022588871.1:0-9092 GCF_009834535.1 Camelus ferus | reverse complement strand
GAAAACTGTGGAACTTCAAACCGGCACTAGGAAACAGACGAGAAACCAGAGTAAAGGTTTCTCTGCAAACGTTCCCTTTGTGCTAGATGAACGAACGTCTCTCCACATGCTCAGTTCTGAGAGATAAGTGTGTGTGAAAGCCGTCCATCAACTAGCTTGTTGGAAACACAAAGTTTCTTTTCACTTGCAAACTCCACTCCATACATATATATGGGGAGGTATGAGCTCCAAATCCGTTTTACAGTGAAAACTGCAGTAACTTCAAACCGGCAGTAGGAAACAGACTGAGAAACCAGAGTAAAAATTTCTACTGCAAACCCGTTCCCTTTGTGCTACATGAACAACGTCTCTCCACATTCTCATTCGGAGAGATAAGTGTGTGTGAAAGCCGTTCTTCACCTAGCCTGTTGGGAACACAAAGTTTCTTTTCACTTGCAAACTCCACTCCATACATATATATGGGGAGGTAAAACCTACAACTCGGATTTACAGTGAAAACTGCAGGATCTTCAAACAGGCACTAGGAAACAGACTGAGAAACTAGAGTAAAAGATTTTCCTGCAAACCGTTCCCTTTGTGCTAGATGAACGAACGTCTCTCCACATGCTCAGTTCTGAGAGATAATTGTGTGTGTGAAAGCCGTCTTTCACCTAGCTTGATGTGAACAAAAATTTTCTTTTCAGTTGCAAACTCCACTCCATACTTATATATGGGGAGGTAAGAGCTCCAACTGAATTTTACAGTGAAAACTGCAGGAACTTCAAACCGGCAGTAGGAAACGGACTGAGAAACTAGAGCAAAGATTCTACTTCAACTGGATTCCTTTTTTGCTAGATGAACGAACTTCTCTCCACATGCTCAATTGTGAGAGATAATTGTGTGTGAAAGCGGTCCTTCACCTAGCTTGTTGGGAACACAAAGTTTCTTTTCGGTTGCAAAATCCACTCCTTACATATACATAGGGAGGTACGAGCTCCAACTCCGTTTTACAGTGAAACTGCAGGAACTTCAAACCGGCACTAGGAACCAGACTAAGAAACCAGAGTAAAAGATTCTCCTGCAACCCGTTCCATTTTTGCTAGATGAGCGAACGTCTCTCCACATGCTCACTTCTGATAGATAAGTGTGTCTGAAAGCCGTCCTTCACCTAGCTTGTTTGGAACACATAGTTTCTTTACACTTGCAAAATCCACTCCTTCTATATATATGGGGAGGTACGAGCGCCAAATCGGTTTTACAGTGAAAACTGTAGGAACTTCAAACCGGCACTAGGAAACAGACTGAGAAACCAGAGTAAAGGTTTCTCCTGCAAACCGTTCCCTTTGTGCTAGATGAACGAACGTCTCTCCACAAGCTCAGTTCTGAGAGATAAGTGTGTGTGAAAGCCGTCCATCACATAGCTTGTTGGGAACACAAAGTTTCTTTTCACTTGCAAACTCCACTCCATATATATATATGGGGATTTACGAGCTCCAACTCGGTTTTACAGAGAAAACTGCAGTAACTTCATCCGGCAGTAGGAAACAGACTGAGAAACCAGAGTAAAAGTTTCTCCGGCAACCCGTTCCCTTTGTGCTAGATGAACGAACGTCTCTCCACATGCTCAGTTCTGAGAGATAAGTGTGTGTGAAAGGCGTCCTTCACCTAGCTTGTTGGGAACACAAAGTTTCTGTTCACATGCAAACTCCACTCCATACATTATAAGGGGAGGTACGAGCTTCAACTCGGTTTTACAGTGAAAACTGCAGGAACTTCAAACCGGCACTAGGAAACTGACTGAGAAGCCAGAGTAAAAGTTTCACCTGGAAACCTTTCCCTTTGTGCTAGATGAACGAACGTCTCTCTACATGCTCAGTTCTGAGAGATAAGTGTGTGTGAAAGCCGTTCTTCACCTAGCTTGTTGGGAACGCAAAGTTTCTTTTCACTTGCAAACTCCACTCCATAGATATATATGGGGAGGTACGAGCTCCAACTCTGTTTTACAGTGAAAACGGCAGGAACTTCAAACCGGCAGTAGGAAACAGACTGAGAAACCAGAGTAAAAGTTTCTCCTGCAACCCATTCCCTTTGTGCTAGATGAACGAACGTCTCTCAACATGCTCAGTTCTGAGAGATAAGTGTGTGTGAAAGCCGTCCATCAACTAGCTTGTTGGGAACACAAAGTTTCTTTTCACTTGCAAACTCCACTCCATACATATATATGGGGAGGTACGAGCTCCAAATCCGTTTTACAGTGAAAACTGCAGTAACTTCAAACCGGTATTAGGAAACAGACTGAGAAACCAGAGTAAAATTTCTATTGCAACCCGTTCCCTTTGTGCTACATGAACGAACGTCTCTCCACATGCTCAGTTCTGAGAGATAAGTGTGTGTGAAAGCCGTCCTTCACCTAGCTTGTTGGGAACACAAAGTTTCTTTTCACTTGCAAACTCCACTCCATACATATATATGGGGAGGAACAACCTACAACTCGGTTTTACAGTGAAACTGCAGGATCTTCAAACCGGCACTAGGAAACAGACTGAGAAACTAGAATAAAAGATTTTCCTGCAACCCGTTCCCTTTGTGCTAGATGAACGAACGTCTCTCCACATGCTCAGTTCTGAGAGATAATTGTGTGTGTGAAAGCCGTCCTTCACCTAGCTTCTTGGGAACAAATATTTTCTTTTCAGTTGCAAACTCCACTCCATACATATATATGGGGAGGTACGAGCTCCAACTCGATTTTACAGTGAAAACTGCAGGAACTTCAAACCGGCAGTAGGAAACAGACTGAGAAACTAGAGTAAAGATTCTACTTCAACTGGATTCCTTTTATGCTAGATGAACGAACTTCTCTCAACATGCTCAATTGTGAGAGATAAGTGTGTGTGAAAGCCGTCCTTCACCTAGCTTGTTGGGAACACAAAGTTTCTTTTCGGTTGCAAAATCCACTCCTTACATATACATAGGGAGGTACGAGCTCCAACTCCGTTTTACAGTGAAACTGCAGGAACTTCAAACCGGCACTAGGAAACAGACTAAGAAACCAGAGTAAAAGATTCTCCTGCAACCCGTTCCATTTGTGCTAGATGAACGAACGTCTCTCCACATGCTCAGTTCTGAGAGATAAGTGTGTGTGAAAGCCGTACTTCACCTAGCTTGTTTTGGAACACTAGTTTCTTTACACTTGCAAACTCCACTCCTTCTATATATATGGGGATTTACAGAGCTCCAAATCGGTTTTATACAGAGAAAACTGCAGTAACTTCAAACCGCAGTAGGAAACAGACTGAGAAACCAGAGTAAAAATTTCTCTGCAAACCGTTCCCTTATTGCTAGATGAACGAACGTCTCTCACTGCTAAGTTCTTAGAGATAAATGTGTGTGATGCCGTCCTTCACCTACCTTGTTTGGGAACCAAAGTTTTTCTTTACAATTGCAAACTCCACTCCATACAATATATGGGGAGGTAGACCTCCAACTCTGTTTTAACAGTGAAAACTGCAGGAATTCAAACCGCACTAGGAAACAGACTGAGAAACCCGAGTAAAAATCTCTCCTGCAACTGGATTCCTTTTTTGCTAGATGAACGATGGTTCTCCTCCACATGCTCAGTTTCTGAGATAAGTGTGTGTGAAGCCGTCCTTCACCTAGCTTGTTGGGAACACAAATTTCTTTTCGGTTGCAACTCTACTCCTCCTTACATAATATAGGGAGGTACGAGCTCCAACTACTACTCCATTTTACAAGTGAAACTGCAGGAAATTCAATCCGGCAACTAGGAAACAAACTGAGAAACCAGAGTAAAAGTTTCTCATGCAAACCGTTCCCTATGTGCTAGATGAACGAACGTCTCTCCACATGCTCATTTCTGACAGATAGTGTTGTGTGAAAGCCGTCCTTCACATAGCTTGATGGGAACACAAAGTTTCTTTTCTGTTGCAAATTCACTCCATACTTATATTATGGGGAGGTACGAGCTCCAACTCTGTTTTACAGTGAAAACTGCAGGAACTTCAACCGGCACTAGGAAACTGACTGAGAAGCCAGAGTAACAATTTCACCTGGAAACCTTTTCCCTTTGTGCTATATGAACGAACGTCTCTCTACATGCTCAGTTCTGAGAGATAAGTGTGTGTGAAAGCCGTTCTTTCACCGAGCTTGTTGGGAACGCAAAGTTTCTTTTCACTTGCAACTCCACTCCATAATATATATGGGGAGGTTACGAGCTCCAACTCTGTTTTAGCAGTGAAAACGGCAGGAACTTCAAACCGGCAGTAGGAAACAGACTGAGAAACCAGAGTAAAGTTTCTCCTGCAACCCATTCCCTTTGTGCTAGATGAACGAACGTCTCTCACATGCTCAGTTTCTGAGAGATAAGTGTGTGTGAAAGGCCGTCCATCAACTACTTGTTGTGGAACAACAAAGTTTCTTTTCACTTGCAAACTCCACTCCATACATATATATGGAGGTACGAGCTCCAAATCCTCCGTTTTACAGTGAAAACTGCAGTAACTTCAAACCGGTATTAGGAAACAGACTGAAAACCAGAGTAAAATTTCTATTGCAACCCGTTCCCTTTGTGTACATGAAACGAACGTCTCTCCACATGCTCGTTCTGAGAGTAAGTGTGTGTGAAAGCCGTCCTTCACCTAGCTTGTTGGGAACACAAAGTTTCTTTTCACTTTGCAAACCTCCACTCCATACATATATATGGGGAGGAACAACCTACACTCGGTTTTTACAGTGAAACTGCAGGATCTTCAAACCGGCACTAGGACAACTGAGAAACTAGAATAAAAGATTTTCCTGCAACCCGTTCCCTTTGTGCTAGATGAACGAACGTCTCTCCAATGCTCAGTTCTGAGAGATAATGTGTGTGTGTGAAAGCCGTCCTTCAACTAGTTCTTGGGAACAAATATTTTCTTTTCAGTTGCAAACTCCACTCCATACATATATATGGGGAGGTACGAGCTCCAACTCGATTTTACAGTGAAAACTGCAGGAAATTCAAACCGGCAGTAGGAAACAGACTGAGAAACTAGAGTAAAGATTCTACTTCAACTGGATTCCTTTTATTATCGATGAACGAACTTCTCTCCACATGCTCAATTGTGAGAGATAAGTGGTGTGAAAGCCGTCCTTCACCTAGCTTGTTGGGAACACAAAGTTTCTTTTCGGTTGCAAAATCACTCCTTTACATATACATAGGGAGGTACGAGCTCCAACTCCGTTTTACAGTGAAACTGCAGGAACTTCAAACCGGCACTAGGAAACAGACTAAGAAACCAGAGTAAAAGATTCTCCTGCAACCCGTTCCATTTGTGCTAGATGAACGAACGTCTCTCCACATGCTCAGTTCTGAGAGATAAGTGTGTGTGAAAGCCGTACTTCACCTAGCTTGTTTGGAACACATAGTTTCTTTACACTTGCAAACTCCACTCCTTCTATATATATGGGGATTTACGAGCTCCAAATCGGTTTTACAGAGAAAACTGCAGTAACTTCAAACCGGCAGTAGGAAACAGACTGAGAAACCAGAGTAAAAATTTCTACTGCAAACCGTTCCCTTATTGCTAGATGAACGAACGTCTCTCACATGCTAAGTTCTTAGAGATAAATGTGTGTGAATGCCGTCCTTCACCTACCTTGTTGGGAACACAAAGTTTCTTTACAATTGCAAACTCCACTCCATACATATATATGGGGAGGTACGACCTCCAACTCTGTTTTACAGTGAAAACTGCAGGAAATTCAAACCGGCACTAGGAAACAGACTGAGAAACCAGAGTAAAATATTCTCCTGCAACTGGATTCCTTTTTTGCTAGATGAACGATCGTCTCTCCACATGCTCAGTTCTGAGAGATAAGTGTGTGTGAAAGCCGTCCTTCACCTAGCTTGTTGGGAACACAAAGTTTCTTTTCGGTTGCAAACTCCACTCCTTACATATATATAGGGAGGTACGAGCTCCAACTCCATTTTACAGTGAAACTGCAGGAAATTCAATCCGGCACTAGGAAACAAACTGAGAAACCAGAGTAAAAGTTTCTCATGCAAACCGTTCCCTATGTGCTAGATGAACGAACGTCTCTCCACATGCTCATTTCTGACAGATAAGTGTGTGTGAAAGCCGTCCTTCACATAGCTTGATGGGAACACAAAGTTTCTTTTCTGTTGCAAATTCCACTCCATACTTATATATGGGGAGGTACGAGCTCCAACTCTGTTTTACAGTGAAAACTGCAGGAACTTCAAACCGGCACTAGGAAACAGACTGAGAAACCAGAGTAAAAGTTTCACCTGGAAACCTTTCCCTTTGTGCTAGATGAACGAACGTCTCTCTACATGCTCAGTTCTGAGAGATAAGTGTGTGTGAAAGCCGTTCTTCACCTAGCTTGTTGGGAACGCAAAGTTTCTTTTCACTTGCAAACTCCACTCCATAGATATATATGGGGAGGTACGAGCTCCAACTCTGTTTTACAGTGAAAACGGCAGGAACTTCAAACCGGCAGTAGGAAACAGACTGAGAAACCAGAGTAAAAGTTTCTCCTGCAACCCATTCCCTTTGTGCTAGATGAACGAACGTCTCTCCACATGCTCAGTTCTGAGAGATAAGTGTGTGTGAAAGCCGTCCATCAACTAGCTTGTTGGGAACACAAAGTTTCTTTTCACTTGCAAAATCCACTCCATACATATATATGGGGAGGTACGAGCTCCAAATCCGTTTTACAGTGAAAACTGCAGTAACTTCAAACGGTATTAGGAAACAGACTGAGAAACCAGAGTAAAATTTCTATTGCAACCCGTTCCCTTTGTGCTACATTGAACGAACGTCTCTACATGCTCAGTTCTGAGAGATAAGTGTGTGTGAAAGCCGTCCTTCACCTAGCTTGTTGGGAAACAAAGTTTCTTTTCACTTGCAAACTCCACTCCATAAATATATATATGGGGAGGTACAACCTACAACTCGGTTTTACAGTGAAAACTGCAGGATCTTCAAACCGGCACTAGGAAACAGACTGAGAAACTAGAGTAAAAGATTTTCCTGCAACCCGTTCCCTTTGTGCTAGATGAACGAACGTCTCTCCACATGCTCAGTTCTGAGAGATAATTGTGTGTGTGAAAGCCGTCCTTCACCTAGCTTCTAGGGAACAAATATTTTCTTTTCAGTTGCAAACTCCACTCCATACATATATATGGGGAGGTACGAGCTCCAACTCGATTTTACAGTGAAAACTGCAGGAACTTCAAACCGGCAGTAGGAAACAGACTGAGAAACTAGAGTAAAGATTCTACTTCAACTGGATTCCTTTTTTGCTAGATGAACGAACTTCTCTCCACATGCTCAATTGTGAGAGATAAGTGTGTGTGAAAGCCGTCCTTCACCTAGCTTGTTGGGAACACAAAGTTTCTTTTCGGTTGCAAAATCCACTCCTTACATATACATAGGGAGGTACGAGCTCCAACTCCGTTTTACAGTGAAACTGCAGGAACTTCAAAACGGCACTAGGAAACAGACTAAGAAACCTGATTAAAAATTCTCCTGCAACCCGTTCCATTTGTGCTAGATGAACGAACGTCTCTCCACATGCTCAGTTCTGTGGGATAAGTGTGTGTGAAAGCCGTACTTCACCTAGCTTGTTTGGAACACATAGTTTCTTTACACTTGCAAACTCCACTCCTTCTATATATATGGGAAGTACGAGCTCCAAATCGGTTTTACAGTGAAAACTGTAGGAACTTCAAACCGGCACTAGGAAACAGACTGAGAAACCAGAGTAAAAGTTTCTCCTGCAAACCGTTCCCTTTGGGCTAGATGAACGAACGACTCTCCACAAACTCAGTTCTGAGAGATAAGTGTGTGTGAAAGCCGTCCATCACCTAGCTTGTTGGGAACACAAAGTTTCTTTTCACTTGCAAACTCCACTCCATATATATATTGGGGATTTACGAGCTCCAACTCGGTTTTACAGAGAAAACTGCAGGAACTTCAAACCGGCAGTAGGAAACAGACTGAGAAACCAGAGTAAAAGTTTCTACTGCAAACCGTTCCCTTATTGCTAGATGAACGAACGTCTCTCACATGCTAAGTTCTTAGAGATAAATGTGTGTGAATGTCGTCCTTCACCTACCTTGTTGGGAACACAAAGTTTCTTTACAATTGCAAACTCCACTCCATACATATATATGGGGAGGTACGACCTCCAACTCTGTTTTACAGTGAAAACTGCAGGAAATTCAAACCGGCACTAGGAAACAGACTGAGAAACCAGAGTAAAGTATTCTCCTGCAAATGGATTCCTTTTTTGCTAGATGAACGATCATCTCTCCACATGCTCAGTTCTGAGAGATAAGTGTGTGTGAAAGCCGTACTTCAACTAGCTTGTTTGGAACACATAGTTTCTTTACACTTGCAAACTCCACTCCTTCTATATATATGGGGAGGTACGAGCTCCAAATCGGTTTTACAGTGAAAAATTTAGGAACTTCAAACCGGCACTAGGAAACAGACTGAGAAACCAGGGTAAAAGTTTCTCCTGCAAACCGTTCCCTTTGTGCTAGATGAACGAACGTCTCCCCACAAGCTCAGTTCTGAGAGATAAGTGTGTGTGAAAGCCGTCCATCACCTAGCTTGTTGGGAACACAAAGTTTCTTTTCACTTGCAAACTCCACTCCATATATATATATGGGGATTTACGAGCTCCAACTCGGTTTTACAGAGAAAACTGCAGTAACTTCAAACCGGCAGTAGGAAACAGACTGAGAAACCAGAGTAAAAGTTCCTACTGCAAACCGATCCATTATTGCTAGATGAACGAACGTCTCTCACATGCTAAGTTCTTAGAGATAAGTGTGTGTGAATGCCGTCCTTCACCTACTTTGTTGGGAACACAAAGTTTCTTTACAATTGCAAACTCCACTCCATACATATATATGGGGAGGTACGACCTCCAACTCGGTTTTACAGTGAAACTGCAGGACTTCAAACAGGCACTAGGAAACAGACTGAGAAACCAGAGTAAAATATTCTCCTGCAACTGGATTCCTTTTTTGCTAGATGAACGAACGTCTCTCCACATGCTAAGTTCTGAGAGAGAAGTGTGTGTGA
>NW_022588870.1:0-9100 GCF_009834535.1 Camelus ferus | reverse complement strand
TCCAGCCCTACCCCCGCCTTTCCCCGCAGCCCGACATCAGACAATCGGGGAAGACACGCGAAGGGCTCCTAGGAGATCCCGGGTGCTGCAGACAGACGGAACATCCCTCTCATTCCGAACACTGCTGACTGTGTGGGGGAGGTTTGGGGCCGCCGTCCGCGCAGCTGACTGGTCACAGGTGTTCCCTGGCATGGGGAAGTCGGCAATCCTCCAAAATCCAGGGGGAGGCAAGATACTACCTGCATTTCCACCCAACCCCGCCTTTCCCCGTCAGCCCGCACAGGCAGCACTCGGGATTAAACGCGAAGGGCTCCTAGGAGATCCCGGTGCTGCAGACAGAAGACGGAACCTCCCCACTCTCAGAATTCCGGAACACGCGACTGGTGGGGTAAGGTTTGGGGCCGCCCTCCAATCAGCTAAATGGTTGGTCAAAGGTGTTCCCTGGCATGGGAAATCCGCTAATTGCCTACCCTTTCCATTGAGGCACTACATGCTACCTGCATTTCCAGCACAAACCCCGCCTTTCCCCGGCAGCCCGCACATGCATACACTCGGGGAAGACACGCGAAATGCTCCTAGGAGATCTCGGGTGCTGCAGACAGAAGACGGAACCTCCACACTCTCAGAATTCCGAACAAGGCTGACTGTGTGGGGGAGGTTCGGGGCCGCCATCCACGCAGCTAAGTGTGTCAAAGTGGTTCCCTGGCACGGGGAAGTCCGCTAATTGCCTACCCTGTCCAGGGGAGGCACTAGATGCTACTTGCATTTCCAGCCCAACCCCGCTTTCCCAGGCAGCCCGCAATGGGAGACACCGGGGAAGACACGCGAAGTGCTCCTAGGGATCCCGGGTGCTGCAGACAGAAAACGGAACCTCCCCACACTCACAATTTCGGAACCGGCTGACTGTGTGTGAGGTTGGGGCCGCCCTCCACGCAGGTGTGTGTCAAAGGTCCCCTTTCATGGGGAATTCCCAAATTACCTCCCAATCCAGGGGGGCACTAGATACTACCTGCATTTCCAGCCCAACCCCCGCTTTTCCCCGCAGCCCGCAGAGGTAGACACTCGGGGAAGACACGGGAAGTGCTCCTAGGAGATCCCGGGTGCGCAGACAAGACGGAACTTCCCCACACTCACAATTCCAGAACATGGCTGACTGTGTGAGGAAGGATGGGGCCGCCCTCCACGCAGCTAAGTGGTGTCAAAGGTCTTCCCTGGCATGGGGAAATCCGCTAATTGCCTACCCTTTCCAGGGGGAGGCAACATGCTACCTGCATTTCCAGCCCAACCCCCTTTCCCCGCAGCCCGCACATACTACACTCGGGGAAGTCACCGAAATGCTCCTAGGAGATCTCGGGGCTGCAGACAGAAGACGGAACCTCCTCACTCTCAGAATTCCGGAACACGGCTGACTGTGTGTGGGAGGTTTGGGGCCGCCGTCCACACAGCTGACCTTGTCACAGTGTTCCCTGGCATGGGGAAGTCCGCTAATTACCTCCCAACTCCAGGGGGAAGCACTAGATACTACCTGCATTTCCAGCCCAACCCCCGCTTTTCCCCGGAAGCCCGCACATGCAGACACTCGGGGAAGAAACGCGAAGTGCTCTAGGAGATCCCGGGTGCTGCAGACAGTAGACGGAACCTCCCCACACTCAAATTCCGGAACACGGCTGACTGTGTTGGGAGGTTCGGGGCCGCCCTCCACGCAGATAAGTGGTGTCAAGGTGTTCCTAGCCTTGGAAATCCGCTAATTGCCTACCCTTTCCAGCGGGAGGCATACTTCTACCTGAATTTCCAGCCCAACCCCGCCTTTCCCCGCAATCCCGCCCATGCATACACTCGGGGAAGACACTCGAAATGCTCCTTGGAGATTCCGTTTGCTGCGACAGAAGACGGAACTTCCCCACTCTCAGATTCCGGAACACGGCTGACTGTGTGGGGGAGGTTCGGGCCCGCCTCACGCAGCTAAGTGGGTGTCAAAGGTCTTCCCTGGCATGGGGAAATCCGCTAATTGCCTACCCTTTCCAGGGGGCAACATGCTACCATTTCCAGCCCAAACCCCGCCTTTCCCCGGCATCCGCACATACATACACTCGGGGAAGTCACGCGAAATGCTCCTAGGAGATCTCGGTGCTGCAGACAGAAGACGGAACCTCCTCACTCTCAGAATTCCGGAACACGGCTGACTGTGTGTGGGAGGTTTGGGGCCGCCGTCCACACAGCTGACCCTTGTCACAGTGTTTTCCCTGGCATGGGGAAGTCCGCTAATTACCCCACTCCAGGGGGACACTAGATACTACCTGCATTCCAGCCACCCCCGCTTTTCCCCGGAAGCCCGCACATTCAGACACTCGGGAAGAAACGCGAAGTGCTCCTAGGAGATCACGGGTGCGCAGACAGTAGACGGAACCTCCCCACACTCAAAATTCAGGAACACGGCTGACTGTGTTGGGGAGGTTCGGGGCCGCCCTCCACGCAGATAAGTGGTGTCAAAGGTGTTCCCTGGCACGGGGAAGTCCGCTAATTGCCTACACTGTCCCAGGGGAGGCACTCTAGATGCTACTTGCATTTCCGCCCATCCCCGCTTTCTCAGTCAGCCCGCAATGGGAGACACTCTGGGAAGACACGGGAAGTGCTCCTAGGAGATCCCGGGTGCTGCACAGTAGACGGAACCTCCCCACACTCAAAATTCCGGAACACGGCTGACTGTGTTGGGGAGGTTCGGGGCCGCCACCACGCAGTTGAGTGGTGTCCAAGGTGTTCCCTGGCATGGGGAAGTCCGCTAATTACCTCCCAAGTTCAGGGGGAGGCACTAAATGCGACCTGCATTTCCAGCCCAACCCCCGCCTTTCCCCGCAGCCCGCACATGCCATACACTCGGGAAGACACGGCGAAGGGCTCCTAGGAATCCCGGGTGCTGCAGACAGAAGACGGAACATCTCCCACTCTCAGAATTCCGGAACACGCTGACTGTGGGGGAGGTTTGGGCCGCCGTCCACGGAGCTGACTGGTGTCACAGGTGTTCCCTGGCTGGGGGAATTCCGCTAATTTCGTCCCATGTCCGGGGGAGGCACTAGATCTACCTGCATTTCCAGCCCAAACCCTGCCTTTCCCGCAGCCCGCACAGGGAGACACTCGGGCAAGATACGCGAAGGCTCCTATGAGATCCCATGTGCTGCAGACAGAAATGGATCTTCAATTCACTCACAATACCGGAACACGGCTGACTGTGTGTGGGAGGTTTGGGGCCGCCCTCCACGCAGGTGAGTGGTGTCAAAGGTGTTCCTGGCATGGGAAATACGCTAATTACCTCCCAAGTCCAGGGGTGGCACTAAATGCGACCTGCATTTCCAGCCCAACCCCCGCCTTTCCCCGTCAGCCCGCAACATGCAGGACACTCGGGGAAGACACGCGAAGGGCTCCTAGGAGATCCCCCGGGTGCTGCAGACAAGAAACGGAACATCCCCACTCTCAGAATTCCGAACACGGCTGACTGTGTGGGGGAGGTTTGGGGCCGCCGTCCACGCAGCTGACTGGTGTCACAGGTGTTCCCTGGCATGGGGAATCGGCAAATTTCCTCCCAAATCCAGGGGGAGCACTAGATACTACTGCATTTCCAGTCCCAACCCCCGCCTTTCCCCGTCAGCCCGCACAGGCAGACACTCGGGGATTAAACGCGAAGGGCTCCTAGGAGATCCCGGGTGCTGCAGACAGAAGACGGAACCTCCCACTCTCAGAATTCCGGAACACGGCTGACTGTGTGGGGAAGGTTTGGGGCCGCCCTCCAATCAGCTAAATGGTGTCAAAGGTGTTCCCTGGCATGGGAAATCCGCTATTGCCTACCCTTCATTGTGAGGCACTACATTGCTACCGCATTTCCAGCACAAACCCCGCCTTTCCCGGCCGCCCGCACATGCATACACTCGGGAAGACACGCGAAATGCTCCTAGGAGATCCGGGCGCAGACAGAAGACGGAACCTCCCCACTCTCAAATTCCGGAACCGGCGACTGTGTGGGGGAGGTTCGGGGCCGCCATCCACGCAGCTAAGTGGTGTCAAAGGTGTTCCCTGGCACGGGGAAGTCCGCTAATTGCCTACCCTTCCAGGGGGAGGCACTAAGATGCTACTTGCATTTCCAGCCCAACCCCGCTTTCCCGGCAGCCCGCAATGGGAGAAGGACACTCGAAGACCGAAGTGCTCCTAGGAGATCCCGGGTGCTGCAGACAGAAAACGACCTCCCCACACTCACAATTTCGGAACACGGCTGACTGTGTGTGGGAGGTTGGGGCCGCCCTCCACGCAGGTGAGTGGTGTCAAATGTGTCCCCTTTCATGGGGAATCCCTAATTACCTCCCAAGTCCAGGGGGAGGCACTAAATGCGACCTGCATTTCCAGCCCAATACCCGCCTTTCCCCGGCAGCCCGCACATGCAGACACTCGGGGAAAACGCGAAGGGCTCCTAGGTGATCCCGGGTGCTGCAGACAGAAGACGGAACATCCCCACTCTCAGAAGTCCGAACACGGCTGACTGTGTGGGGGAGGTTGGGGCCGCCGTCCACGAACTGACTGGTGTCACATATGTTCCCTGGCAGGGGGAAGTCGGCAAATTACCTCCCAAGTCCAGGGGGAGGCACTAGATCTACCTGCATTTCCAGCCCAACCCCGCCTTCCCCGGCAGCCCGCACATGCAGACACTCGGGGAAGACACGCGAAGGGCTCCTAGGAGATCCTGGGTGCTGCAGACAGAAGACGGAACCTCCCCACTCACATTCCAGAACTGGCTGACTGTGTGTGGGAGGTTCGGGGCCGCCCTCCACGCAGCTAAGTGGTGTCAAAGGTGTTCCCTGGCAAGGAAATCCGCTAATTGCATACCCTTTCCAGCGGGAGCACCTACATGCTACCTGCATTCCAGCCAAACCCCGGTTGCCCCGGCAGCCCGCACAATGCAATACACTCGGGAAGACACGCGAAATGCTCCTAGGATATCTCGGTGCTGCAGACAGAAGACGGAAACCTCCCACTCTCAGAATTCCGAACACGGCTGACTGTGTGGGGAGGTTCGGGGCCCGCCCTCCACGCAGCTAAGTGGTGTCAAAGGTGTTTCCCTTGCATGGGGAAATCCGCTAATTGCCTACCCTGTCCAGGGGAGGCACTAGATGCTACATGCATTTCCAGCCAAACCCCGCCTTTCCCCGGCCAGCCCTCACATGCAGACACTCGGGGAAGACACGCGAAGTGCTCAGGAGATCCTGGGTGCTGCAGACAGAAGACAGAACCTCCCCACTCTTAGAATTCCGGAACCGGCTGACTGTGTGGGGAGGTTTGGGGCCGCCGTCCACGGAGCTGACTGGTGTCACAGGTGTTCCCTGGCTGGGGGAATTCCGCTAATTTCGTCCATGTCCAGGGGAGGCACTAGATACTACCTGCATTTCCAGCCCAAACCCCGCCTTTCCCCGGCAGCCCGCACAGGGAGACCACTCGGCAAGATACGCGAAGGGCTCCTAGGAGATCCCATGTGCTGCAGACAGAAGATGGAAACTTCCATACACTCACAATACCGGAACACGCTGACTGTGTGTGGGAGGTTTGGGCCGCCCTCCACGCAGGTGAGTGGTGTCAAAGGTGTTCCCGGCATGGGGAATACGCTAATTACCTCCCAAGTCCAGGGGGAGGCACTAAATGCGACCTGCATTTCCAGCCCAACCCCCGCTTTCCCCGGCAGCCCGCACATGCAGACACTCGGGGAAGACACGCGAAGGGCTCCTAGAGATCCCGGGTGCTGCAGACAGAATACGGACATCCCAATCTCAGAATTCCGGAACACGGCTGACTGTGTGGGGGAGGTTTGGGGCCGCCGTCCACGCAGCTGACTGGTGTCACAGGTGTTCCCTGGCTGGGAAGTCGGCAAATTTCTCCCAAATCCAGGGGGAGGCACTAGATACTACCTGCATTTCCAGCCCAACCCCCGCCTTTCCCGGCAGCCCGCAGAGGTAGACACTCGGGGAAGACACGCGAAGTGCTCCTAGGAGATCCCGGGTGATGCAGACAGAAGACGGAACCTCCCCACTCACAATTCCAGAACATGGCTGACTGTGTGAGGAGATCGGGGCCCCTCCACGCAGTCTAAGTGGTGTCAAAGGTCTTCCCTGGCATGGGGAAATCGCTAATTGCCTACCCTTTCCAGGGGGAGGCAACATGCTACCTGCATTTCCAGCCCAAACCCCGCCTTTCCCCGGCAGCCCGCATACATACACTCGGGGAAGTCACGCGAAATGCTCAGGAGATCTCGGGTGCTGCAGACAGAAGACGGAACCTCCTCACTCTCAGAATTCCGGAACACGGCTGACTGTGTGTGGGAGGTTTGGGGCCGCGTCCACACAGCTGACCCTTGTCACAGGTGTTCCCTGGCATGGGAAGTCCGCTAATTACCTCCCAACACCAGGGGGAAGCACTAGATACTACCTGCATTTCCAGCCCAACCCCGCTTTTCCCCGGAAGCCCGCACATGCAACACTCGGGGAAGAAACGAAGTGCTCCTAGGAGATCCCGGGTGCTGCAGACAGTAGACGAACCTCCCCACACTCAAAATTCCGGAACACGGCTGACTGTGTTGGGGAGGTTCGGGGCCGCCCTCCACGCAGCTAAGTGGGTGTCAAAGGTGTTCCCTGGCATGGGGAAATCGCTAATTGCCTACCCTTTCCAGCGGGAGGCATACATGCTACCTGAATTTCCAGCCCAAACCCCGCCTTTCCCCGGCAGCCCGCACATGCATACACTCGGGGAAGACACGCGAAATGCTCCTAGGAGATCTCGGTTGCTGCAGACAGAAGACGGAACCTCCCCACTCTCAGAATTCCGGAACACGGTGACTGTGTGGGGGAGGTTCGGGGCCGCCCTCCACCAGCTGCTAAGTGGTGTCAAAGGTGTTCCCTGGCACGGGAAAGTCCGCTAATTGCCTACACTGTCCAGGGGGACGGCACTAGATGCTACTTGCATTTCCAGCCCAACCCCCGCTTTCTCCGTCAGCCCGCAATGGGAGACACTCGGGGAAGACACGGGAAGGGCTCCTAGGAGATCCCCGGGTGCTGCAGACAGAAAACGGAACCTCCCCACACTCACCATTTCGGAACAGGGCTGACTGTCCTGTGGAGGTTTGGGGCCGCCCTCCACGCAGGGTGAGGTTGTGTCAAAGGTGTTCACTTGCCGGCATGGGGACAGAGTCCGCTAATTACCTCCAAGTTCAGGGGGAGGCACTAAATGCGACCTGCATTTCCAGCCCAAACCCCCGCCTTTCCCCGGCAGCCCGCACATGCAGACACCTTCGGGGAAGACACGCGAAGGGCTCCTAGGAGATCCCGGTGCTGCAGACAGAAGACGGAACATCCCCACCTCTCAGATTCCTGGAACAACGGGCTGACCTGTGTTGGGGGATGTTTGGGGTCCGCGCTCCACGGAGCTTGAACCACGGTACTGGTGTCACCTCACAGGTGTTCCATGGCCTGGGGGAATTCCGCTAATTTCCGTCCCATTGTCCAGGGGGAGGCACTAGATACTACCTGCATTTCCCAGCCCAAACCCCGCCCTTCCCCCGGCAGCCCGCACAGGGAGACACTCGGGCAAGATACGCGAAGGCTCCTAGGAGATCCCTGTGCAGACAGAAGAGGATCTTCAATACACTCACAATACCGGAACACGGCTGACTGTGTGTGGGAGTTGGGGCCGCCCTCCACGCAGGTGAGTGGTGTCAAAGGTGTTCCCTGCATGGGGAAATACGCTAATTACCTCCCAAGTCCAGGGGGAGGCACTAAATGCGCCGCATTTCCATACCAACCCCCGCCTTTCCCCGGCAGCCCGCACATGCAGACCCTCGGGGAAGACACGCGAAGGGCTCCTAGGAGATCCCGGGTGCTGCAGACAGACGGAACATCCCCACTCTCAGAATTCCGGAACACGGCTGACTGTGTGGGGGAGGTTTGGGGCCGCCGTCCACGCAGCTGACTGGGTGTCACAGGTGTTCCCTGGCATGGGGAAGTCGGCAAATTTCCTCCCAAATCCAGGGGAGGCACTAGATACTACCTGCATTTCCAGCCCAACCCCCGCTTTTCCCCGGAAGCCCGCACATGCAGACACTCGGGGAAGAAACGCGAAGTGCTCCTAGGAGATCCCGGGTGCTGCAGACAGTAGACGGAACCTCCCCACACTCAAATTCCGGAACACGGCTGACTGTGTTGGGAGTTCGGGCCGCCCTCCACGCAGATAAGTGGTGTCAAAGGTGTTCCCTAGCATGGGGAAATCCGCTAATTGCCTACCCTTTCCAGCGGGAGGCATACATGCTACCTGAATTTCCAGCCCAAACCCCGCCTTTCCCCGGCAGCATGCACATGCATACACTCGGGAGACACTCGAAATGCTCCTTGGAGATTCCGTTTGCTGCAGACAGAAGACGGAACTTCCCCACTCTCAGAATTCCGGAACACGGCTGACTGTGTGGGGGAGGTTCGGGGCCGCCCTCCACGCAGCTAAGTGGTGTCAAAGGTGTTCCCTGGCACGGGGAAGTCCGCTAATTGCCTACACTGTCCAGGGGGAGGCACTAGATGCTACTTGCATTTCCAGCCCAAACCCCGCTTTCTCCGTCAGCCCGCAATGGGAGACACTCGGGGAAGACACGGGAAGGGCTCCTAGGAGATCCCGGGTGCTGCAGACAGAAAACGGAACCTCCCCACACTCACCATTTCGGAACAGGGCTGACTGTGTGTGGGAGGTTTGGGGCCGCCCTCCACGCAGGTGAGTGGTGTCAAAGGTGTTCCCTGGCATGGGGAAGTCCGCTAATTACCTCCAAGTTCAGGGGGAGGCACTAATGCGACCTGCATTTCCAGCCCAACCCCCCCTTTCCCCGGCAGCCCGCACATGCAGACACTCGGGAAGGCACGCGAAGGGCTCCTAGGAGATCCCGGGTGCTGCAGACAGAAGACGGAACATCCCCACTCTCAGAATTCCGGAACACGGCTGACTGTGTGGGGGAGGTTTGGGGCCGCCGTCCACGGAGCTGACTGGTGTCACAGGTGTTCCCTGGCTGGGGGAATTCCGCTAATTCGTCCCATGT
>NW_022588869.1:0-9102 GCF_009834535.1 Camelus ferus | reverse complement strand
TCCTAGTAGCAGCTCCGCGTGTCTTCCCCGAGTGTCTCCTTGTGTGTTCCTGCGGGGTATGTGGGTTATGCTGGAAGCAGGTAGCATCTAGTGAATCCCCCTGGACAGATTGAGGTAATTAGCGGACTTCACCCTGCTAGGGACACCTGTGACACCAGGCAGCTGCGTGGAGGGCGGCCCAAACCTCCCACACCTACTCGGACCGCTTTCCCCGATTTCTGAGTTGTGGCGAGGTACGTCCTCTGTCTGCAGCGCCTGTTTATCTACTAGGAGCCCTCCGCGTGTCTTCCCCAGTGACTCTATGCGGCTGGCCGGGGAAAGGCAGAGGTTGGGCTGGAAATGCAGGTAGCATCTAGTGCCCTCCCCCTGGACAGATGAGGAATTAGCGACTTCCCCTGCAAGGGAACACCTGTGACAACCAGGCAAGCTGCGTGGAGGCAGCCCCAAACCTCCCCAACCCACGGCCGCGTTCCGGAATTCTGAGTGTGGCGAGGTTCCGTACTCTGTCTGCAGCTCCTGAGATCTCCTAGGAGCCCCCCGCGTGACTTCCCCAAGTGGTCTCCTATGCGGGGGTGCCGGGGAAATTCGTGATTTGGCTGGAAATGCAGGTAGCATCTAGTGCATCCCCCTGGACAGATGAGGTATTGCGACTTCCCCCTGCCAGGAACACCTGTGACACCAGGCAACTGCGTGGGGGTCTGGCTAACCTCCCCACCCATTCGGCGGCCGCGTTCCAGAATTCTGAGTGTGCGAGGTTCCGTCCTATTCTGCAGGGCCTAGGAACCTAGGAGGCACTCCGCGTGTCTTCCCGGAGTGTATCCTAGTACGGGATGCCGGGGAAAGTCGGGATTTGGGTGAAATGCAGGTAGCATCTAGTGCCTCCCCCTGGGACTGTTGAGGTAATTAACGGACTTCCCCCTGGCAGGGAACACTGTGACCAGCAGCTGCGTTGGGGGACGCCCCAAACTTCTGCCACACACTCCAGCGTTCCGGAAGTCTGAGTTTTTGCGAGGTTCCGTCCTCTGTCTGCAGTGGCCTGTGATCTCTAGGAGATCTCCGCGTGTCTTCCCCGAGTGTCTCCTAGTGCGGGCCCCCCGGGTAAGGCGGGGGTTGGAATGGAATGCAGGTAGCATCTAGTGCCTCCCCCTGGACAGATGAGGTAATTAGCGGAATTCCCCCTGCCGGGGAAACACCTGTGACAACAGGCAGCTGCGTGTTGGGCGGCCCCAAACCTCCCCCACTCACACGGCCCGCGTTCCGGATTTCTGAGTGTGGCGAGGTTCCGTACTATGTCTGCAGCGCCTGGGATCTCCTAGGAGCCCTCCGCGTGACTTCCCCGAGTGTCTCCTATGCGGGCTGCTGGGGAAATGTGGGGTTGGGCTGAAATGCAGGTAGCATCTAGTGCCTATACCTGGACAGATGAGGTAATAGAGGACTTATCCCTGCAAGGGAACACCTGTGACACCAGGCAGGTGCGTGGATGGCCCCAAACCTCCGAAACACACTCGGGTCGCATTTCGGAATTCTGAGTGTTGTGAGGTTCCATCCTCTGTCTGCAGCGCCTGGGATCCCCTAGGAGCCCTCCTCGTGACTTCCCCGAATGTCTCCTAGTACAGGCTGCCGGGGGAAGGCGGGGGTTTCGGCTGGAAATGCAGGTAGCATCTAGTGCCTCCCCCTGGACTGATGAGGTAATTAGCGGATTTCCTCCTGCCAGGGAACACCTGTGACAACATGCAGCTTCGTGGAGTTCAGCACCAAACCTTCCCCAACCCACTGGCCGCGTTCCGGAATTCTGAGTGTGGCGAGGTTCCGTCCTCTCTCTGCAGCGCCTGGGATCTCCTAGTAGCCCTCCGCGTGTCTTCCCCTAGTGTCTCCTAGTGCGTGCTGCTGGGGAAACGCTGGGGTGGGCTGGAAATGCAGGTAGTATCTAGTGCCTCACCCTGGACAGATGAGGTAATTAGCGGAATTCCCCTGCCAGGGAACACCTGTGACACCAGGCAGCTGCGTGGGGGGCAGCCCCAAACCTCCCCCACCACTCGGCCGCGTTCCTGAATTCTGAGTGTGGCGAGGTTCCGTCCTCTGTCTGCAGCGCCAGGGATCTCGTAGAAGCACTCCGAGTGTCTTCCCCGAATGTCTCCTAGTTCGGGCTGCGGCGAAATTCGGGGTTTGGGCTGGAAAGGCAGATAGCATCTAGTGCCTCCTCCTGGACATATGAGGTAATTAGTGGACTTCCCCCTGCCAGGGAACACTTGTGACCACAGGCAGCTGCGTTTAATCGGCCCCAAACCACCCCCAACCACTCGGCCGCATTCCGGAATTCTGAGTGTGGCGAGGTTCTGTCCTCTGTCTGCAGCGCCTTGGATCTCCTAGGAGCCCTCCGCGTTTCTTCCCCGAGTGTCTCCCAGTGCGGGCTGCAAGGGAAAGGCGGGGGTTGGGCTGGAAATGCAGGTAGCATCTAGTGCCTCCACCTGTACTGATGAGGTAATTAGCGGACTTCCCCTGATAGGGAACACCTGTGACACCAGGCAGCTTCGTGGAGTGCGGCCCCAAATATACCCCACCACTCGGCCGCGTTCCGGAATTCTGAGTGTGGCGAGGTTCCGTCCTCTGTCTTCAGCGCCTGGGATCTCCTAGGAGCCCTACCCGTGTCTTCCCCTAGTGTCTCCTTGTGCGCTATGCCGGGGAAAGGCTCGGATTGAGCTGGAAATGCAGGTAGCATCTAGTGCCTCGCCCTGGACAGATGAGATAATTAGCGGACTTCCCCCTGCCAGGGAACACCTGTGAAACCAGGCAGCTGCGTGGATTGCGGCCCCAAACCTCCTCCACCCACTCGGCCGCGTTCCGGAATTCTGAGGGTGGCGAGGTTCCGTCCTCTGTCTGCAGAGCCTGGGATCTCCTAGGAGCCCTCCAGGTGACATCCCCGAGTGTCTTATTGTGCGGGCTGCAGGGGAAAAGCTTGGGTTGGCTGGAAATGCAAGTAGCATCTAGTGCCTCCCCCTGGACAGTTGATGGTAATTAGCGGACTTCCCCCCCACCAGGGAACACCTGTGACACCAGGCAGCTGCGTGGGGGGCAGCCCCAAAACCTCCCCCACCACTCGGCCGCGTTCCTGAATTCTTGAGTGTGGCGAGGTTCCGTCCTCTGTCTGCAGCGCCAGGGATCTCGTAGAAGCACTCCGAGTGTCTTCCCGAATGTCTCCCTAGTTCGGGCTGCCGGCGAAATTCGGGGGTTGGGCTGGGAAATGCAAGGTAGCATCTAGTGCCTCCCCCTGGACCGATGAGGAAAATTAGCGGACTTCCCCTGCCAGGGAACACCTGTGACACCAGGCAGGCTGCGTGGAGAGTGGCCCCAACCCTCCCCCAACCACTCGGGCCGCGTTTCGGATTTCTGAGTGTGGCGAGGTTCCGTACTCTGTTCTGCAGCGCCTGGGATCTCCTAGGAGCCCTCCGCGTGACTTCCCCGAGTGTCTCCTAGGCGGGATGCTGGGGAATTGCGGGGGGTTCGGCTGGAAATGCAGGTAGCATCTAGTGCCTCCCCCTGGAACCGATGAGGTAATTAGCGGACTTACCCCTGCAAGGGAACACCTGTGACACCAGCAGCTGCGTGGAGGGCGGCCCAAAACTCCCCCACCCACTCGAGCACGTTCCGGATTTCTGAGTGTGGCGAGGTTTCCGTACTCTGTCTGCAGCGCCTTGGATCTCCTAGGAGCATTCCACGTGTCTTCCCCGAGTGTCTCCTAATGCGGGCTGCTGGGGAAAGGCGGGGGTTGATCTGGAAACGCAGGTAGCATCTAGTGTCTCTCCTGGAAAGATGAGGTAATTACCGGAATTCCCCCTGCCAGGGAACATCTGTGACAACAGGCAGCTGCGTGGAGGGCGGCCCCAAACCTCCCCACCCACTCGGCTGCGTTCCGGAATTCTGATTTTGGCAAGGTTCCGTCTTCTGTCTGCAGTGTCTGGGATCTCCTAGGAGCCCTCCGCGTGTCTTCCCCGACTGTCTCCTAGTGCGGGATGACGGGGAAAGGCGGGGGTAGGGCTGGAAATGCAGGGTAGCATCTAGAGCCTCCCCCTGGACATTTGAGGTAATTAGCTGAATTCCCCCTGCCTGGGAACACCTGTGACACCAGGCAGGTGCGAGGAGGGTGGCCCCGAACCTCCGAAACACACTCGGTCGCATTTCGGAATTCTGAGTGTTGCGAGGTTCCGTCCACTGTCTGCAGCGCCTGGGATCCCCTAGGAGCCCTCCTCGTGTCTTCCCCGAATGTCTCATAGTTCGGGCTGCCGGGGAAAGGCGGGGGTTCGGCTGGAAATGCAGGTAGCATCTAGTGCCTCCCCCTGGACCTGATGAGCTATTTAGCGGATTTCCCCCTTCCTGGGAACACCTGTGACAACATGCAGCTTCGTGGAGGGCAGCCCCAAACCTCCCCAAACCACACGGCCGCGTTCCGGAATTCTGAGAGTGGCGAGGATCCGTCCTCTGTCCTGCAGCGCCTGGGATCTCCTAGGAGCCCTCCGCGTGTCTTCCCCTAGTGTCTCCTAGTGCGTGCTGCTGGGGAAAGGCTGGAGATGGGCTGGAAATGCAGGTAGTATCTAGTGCCTCCCCCTGGACAGATGAGGTAATTAGCGGACTTTCCCCCTGCCAGGGAACACATGTGACACCAGGGCAGGTGCGTGGAGGGCAGCCCCAAACCTCCTCCACCCACTCGGCCGCGTTTCGGAATTCTGAGTGTGGCGAGGTTCCGTCCTCTGTCTGCAGCGCCTGGGATCTCCTAGGAGCACTCTCGCGTGTCTTCCCCGAGTGTCTCTTTGTGCGGGTTCCGGGGAAATGCAGGGTTGGGCTGGAAATGCAGGTAACTCTAGTGCCTACCCTGGACCGATAAGGTATTAGTTGAATTCCTCCTGCCTGGGAACACCTGTGAAAACAAGCAGCTGCGTGGAGGGCAGCCGTAAACCTCCCCCATCCACACGCCGTGTTCCGGAATTCTGAGTGTAGCGAGGTTCCGTCCTCTGTCTGCAGCGCCTGGGATCTACTAGGAGATCTCCGCGTGTCTTCCCCGAGTGTCTCCTAGTGCGGGCTGCAAGGGAAAGGCGGGGGTTGGGCTGGAAATGCAGGTAGCATCTAGTGCCTCCACCTGTACTGATGAGGTAATTAGCGAACTTCCCCCTGCTAGGGAAACCACTGACACCAGGCAGCTGCGTCGAGGCGGGCCCCAAACCTCCCCAACCACTCGGCCGCGTTCCGGAATTCTGAGTGTGGCGAGGTTCTGTCCTCTGTCTGCAGAACCTGTGATCTCCTAGGAGTCCTCCGCGTGTCTTCCCGAGTGTCCCCTAGTGCAGTCTGCCGGGGAAAGGCGGGGGTTCGGCTGGAAATGCAGGTAGCATCTAGTGCTCCCCCTTGACCGATGAGGTAATTAGCGGACTCACCCTGCCAGGGAACACCTGTGACACCAGGCAGCTGCGAGAAGGGCGGCCCAATTTTCCCTCCCCCCCCCCATTCGGCGGGCGCATCATCCGAATTCTTAGTGTGGCGAGGTTCCTCCTCTCTCTGCAGATCCTGGGATCTCCTAGGAGTCCTCCGCGTGCTTCTCCCCGTGTGAATCTTATGCGGGCTGCAGGGGAAAGGCGGGGGTGGGCTGGAAACGCAGGTAGCATCTAATGCTTCCACCTGGACAGATGAGGTATTTAGCGGACTTCCCCTGAGAGGGAACACCGTGAAACCAGGCAGCTGCGTGGATGGCGGCCCCAAACCTCCCCCAACCACTCGCCGCGTTACGGGTTTCGGAATGTGGCGAGGTTCCGTCCTTTGTCGCAGCGCCTGGTATCTCCTAGGAGTCCTCCGCGTGTCTTCCACGAGTGTCTCCTTGTGCGGGCTGCCGGTGAAAGTCGGGGTTGGGCTGGAAATGCAGGTAGGATTTAGTGCCTCCCCCTGGACAGATGAGGTAATTAGCGGACTTCCCCCTGCCGGGAACACCTGTGACACCAGGCAGCTGCGGGGATGGCGGCCCCAAACTTCCCCCACCCACTCGGTCGCGCGTTCCGGAATTCTGAGGGTGGCGAGGTTCCGTCCTCTGTCTGCAGCGCCTGTGATCTCCTAGGAGCCCTCCGGGTGACTTCCCGGAGTGTCTCATTGTGCGGGCTTCCGGGGAAAAGCTTGGTTTGGCTGGAAATGCAAGTAGCATCTAGTGCCTCCTCCTGGACAGTTGAGGTAATTAGCGGACTTCCCCCCGCCAGGGAACACCTGTGACACCTGGCAGCTGCGTGGAGGGCGGCCCCAAACCTCCCCCACCACTCGGGCCGCGTTCCAGAATTCTGAGTGTGGCGAGGTTCCGTCCTCTGTCTGCAGCGCCAGGGATCTCCGAGGAGCCCTCCGCTGTCTTCCCCCAGTGTCTCCTTGTGCGGGCCGCCGGAGAAAGGCGGGGGTTGGGCTGGAAATGCAGGTAGCATCTGGTGCCTGCCCCTGGACTGATGAGGTATTAGCTGACTTAACCCTACCAGGGATCACCTGTGACAACAGGCAGCTGCGTGGAGGGCAGTCCCAAACTTCCCCACCCCACACGCCGCGTTCCGGAATTCTGAGTGTGGCGAGGTTCCGTCCTCGGTCTGCAGCGCCTGGGATCTCCTAGGAGCCTTCCGCGTGTTTTCCCCGAGTGTCTCATTGTGCGGGCTGCCGTGAAAGGCGGGGTTTGGGCTGGAAATTCAGGTAGCATCTAGTTCCTACCCCTAACTGATGATTTAATTAGCGGACTTCTCCCTGCCAGGGAACACCTGTGACAACAGGCAGCTGCGTGGGGGGCAGCCCCAAACCTCACCCACCCTCACGTCCGCGTTCCTGAATTCTGAGTGTGGCGAGGTTACGTCCTCTGTCTGCAGCGCCAGGGATCTCCTAGGAGCCCTCCGTGTGTCTTCCCCGAATGTGTCCTAGTTCGTGCGGCCGGGGAAATGCAGGGGTTGTGCTGGAAATGCAGGTAGCATCTAGTGCCTCCCCTGGACTGATGAGGTAATTAGCGGACTTCCATCTGCCAGGGATCACCTGTGACAACAGGCAGCTTCGTGGAGTGCAGCCCCAAACCTCCCCCACCCACACGGCCGCGTTCCGGAATTCTGAGTGTGGCGAGGTTCCTCTGTCTACAGCCCCAGGGATCTCCTAGGAGCCCTCCGCGTGTCTTCCCCCAGTGTCTCCTAGTGCGGGCCGCCGGAGAAGCCGGGGGTTGGGCTGGAAATGCAGGCAGCATCTAGTGCCTCCCCCTGGACTGATGAGGAAATTAGCTGAGTTCCCCCTACCAGGGAACACCTGTGACAACAGGCAGCTGCGTGGAGGGCAGTCCCAAAACTACCCCACCCACACGGCCGCGTTCCGGAATTCTGAGTGTGGCGAGGTTCCGTCCTCTGTCTGCAGCGCCTGGGATCTCCTAGGAGCCCTCCGCGTGTCTTCCCCGAGTGTCTCCTATTGCGGGCTGCCGGGGAAAGGCGGGGGTTGGGCTGGAAATGCTGGTAGCATCTAGTGCCTCCCCCTGGACTGATGAGGTAATTAGCGGACTTACCCTTGCCAGGGAACACCTATGGCACCAGGCAGCTGCGGGAAGGCGGCCCCAAACATCCCCCACCAGTCGGCCGCGTTCCGGAATTCTGAGTGTGGCGAGGTTCCGTCCTCTGTCTGCAGCGCCTGGGATCTCCTAGGAGCCCTCCGCGTGTCTTCCCCGCGTGTCTCCTAGTGCAGTCTGCCCGGGAAAAGAGGGGGTTGGGCTGGAAATGCAGAAAGCATCTAGTGCCTCCCCCAGGACAGATGAGGTAATTAGCGGACTTCCCCCTGCCAGGGAACACCTGGGACACCAGGCAGCTGCGTGGTGGGCAGCCCCAAAACTCCCCTACCCAGTCGGCCGCGTTCCGGTATTCTGAGTGTGGCGAGGTTCCGTCCTCTGTCTGCAGCGCCTGGGATATTCTAGGAGCCCTCCGCGTGACTTCCCCGAGTGTCTCCTTGTGCGGGCTGCCAGGGAAAAGTGGGTATTGGGGTGGAAATGCAGGTAGCATCTAGTGCCTGCCCCTGGACATATGAGGTAATTAGTTGAATTCCCCCTGCCTGGTAACACATGTACCACCAGCAGCTGCGTGGAGGGCGGCCCCAAACCTCCGAAACACACTCAGCCGCGTTTCGGAATTCTGAGTGTTGCGAATTTCCTTCCTCTTCTTCAGCGCCTGGAATCTCCTAGGAGCCCTACGCGTGTCTTCCCCGAGTGTCTCCTAGTGCGGTCTGCCGGGGAAAGGCGGGGGTTGGGCTGGAAATTCAGGTAGCATCTAGTGCCTCCCCTGGACAGATGAGGTAATTAGCAGACTTCCCCCTTCCAGGGAACACCTGTGAAAACAGGCAGCTGCAGGACGTCGGCCCCAAATCTCCCCAACCCACTCGCCCGCGTTCCTGAATTGTGAGTGTGGCGAGGTTCCGTCCTCTGTCTGCAGCGCCTGGGATCTCCTAGGAGAACTCCGCGTGTCTTCCCCGACTGTCTCCTAGTGCGGGCTGCCGGGGAAAGGTGGGTGTGGTTCTGGAAATGCAGGTAGCAACTAGTGCCTCCCCCTGGACAGATGAGATATTTAGCGGACTTCCCCCTGCCAGGGAACACCTGTGACACCAGGCAGCTGCGTGGATTGCGGCCGCAACCTCCCCCACCCACTCGGCCACGTTCCAGAATTTTGAGAGTGTTGAGGTTCCGTCCTCTATCTGCAGCGCCTGGGATCTACTAGGAGCCCTCCTCGTGTCTTCCCCGAGTGACTCCTAGTGCAGGCTGCCGAGGAAAGGAGGGGGTAGGGCTGGAAATGCAGGTAGCAACTAGTGCCCCCCTGGACAGATCAGGTAATTAGCGGACTTCCCCTGCCAGGAAACACCTGTGACACGAGGCAGCTGCGTGGATGGAGGCCCCAATAATCCCCCACCCACTCGGCCCCGTTCCAGATGTCTGAGTGTGCTTACGTTCCGTCGTCAGTCTGCAGCGCCTGGGATTTCCTAGGAGCACTCCGTGTGTCTTCCCCGAGTGTCTCCTAGTGCGGGCTGCTGGGGAAATGCTGGGGTTGGGCTGGAAATGCAGGTAGTATCTAGTGCCTCCCCCTGGAC
>NW_022588868.1:0-9103 GCF_009834535.1 Camelus ferus | reverse complement strand
TGTTCCCAACAAGCTAGGTGAATGACGGCTTTCACACACACTTATCTCTCAGAACTGAGCATGTGGAGAGACGTTCGTTCATCTAGCACAAAGGGAACGGTTTGCAGGAGGAACTTTTACTCTGGATTCTCAGTGTGTTTCTAGTGCCGATTTGAATTTCCTGCAGATTTCACTGTAAAATCGTGTTGGAGCTAGTACCTCCCCATATATATGTATGGATTGGAGTTTGCAAGTGAAAAGAAACTTTGTGTTCCCAACAAGCTATGTTAAGGACGGCTTTCACACACACTTATCTCTCAGAAATTAGCATGTGGAGAGACGTTCTTTCATCTAGCACAAAGGGAACGGGTTGCAGGAGAAACATTTACTCTGGATTCTCAGTCTGTTTCTAGTGCCGATTTGAATTTCCTGTAGTTTTCACTGTAAAACCGTGTTGGAGCTATTACCTCCCAATATATATGTATGGATTGGCGTTTGCAAGTGAAAGAAACTGTGTTCCCAAGAAGCTAGGTGATGGACGGCATTCACACACACTTATCTCTCAGAACTGAGCATGTGGAGAGACGTTCGTTCATCTAGCACAAAGGGTACGGTTTGCAGGAGGAACTTTTACTCTGGTTTCTCAGTCTGTTTCTAGTGCCGATTTGAAGTTCCTGCAGTTTTCACTGTAAAACCGAGTTGGAGCTAGTACATCCCCATATATATGTATGGAGTGGGGTTTGCAACTGAAAGAAACTTTGTGTTCCCAACAAGCTATGTTAAGGACGGCTTTCACACACACTTATCTATCAGAACTGAGGCATGTGGAGAGACGTTCGTTCATCTAGCACAAAGGGAACGGGTTGCAGGGGAAACTTTTTACTCTGGATTTCTCAGGTCTGTTTCCTAGTGCCGGTTTGAAGTTCCTGCAGTTTTCACTGTAAAACCGATTTGGAGCTAGTACCTCCCCCATCTATATGTATGGATTGGAGTTTGCAATCTGAAAAGAAACTTTGTGTTCCCAACAAGCTAGGTGAAGGACGGCTTTCACACACACTTATCTCTCAGAACTGAGCATGTGGAGAGACGTTCGTTCATCTAGCAACAAAGGGAACGGTTTGCAGGAGAAACTTTACTCTGGTTTCTCAGTCTGTTTCCTAGTGCCGGTTTGAAGTTCCTGCAAGTTTTCACTGTAAAACCGAGTTGGAAGCTAGTACCTACCCATATTATATGTATGGAGTGTGAGTTTTGCAACTGAAAAGAAACTTTGTGTTCCCAACAAGCTAGGTGAAGGACGGCTTTCGACACACACTTATCTCTCAGAACTGAGCATGTGGAGAGACGTTCGTTCATCTAGCACAAAGGGAACGGGTTGCAGGAGAAACTTTTTACTCTGGTTTCTCAGTCTGTTTCCTAGTGCCGGTTTGAAGTTCCTGCAGTTTTCACTGTAAAACCGAGTTGGAGCTAGTAGCTCCCCATATATATGTATGGAGTGGAGTTTGCAACTGAAAAGAAACTTTGTGTTCCCAACAAGCTAAGTGAAGTACGGCTTTCACACACCACTTATCTCTCAGAACTGAGCATGTGGAGAGACGGTTCGTTCATCTAGCACAAGGGAACGGGTTGCAGGAGAACTTTTACTCTGGTTTCTCAGTCTGTTTCCTAGTGCCGGTTTGAAGTTCCTGCAGTTTCACTGTAAAATCGAGTTGGAGCTAGTAACCTCCCCATATATATGTATGGATTGCGTTTGCAAGTGAAAGAAACTTGTGTTCCCAACAAGCTAGGTGAAGACGGCTTTCACACACACTTATCTCTCAGAACTGAGCATGTGGAGAGACGTTCGTTCATCTAGCACAAGGGAACGGGTTGCAGGAGAAACTTTACTCTGGTTTCTCAGTCTGTTTCCTAGTGCGGTTGAAGTTCCTGCAGTTTTCACTGTAAAACCGAGTTGGAGCTTAGTACCTCCCCATATATATGTATGGAGTGGAGTTTGCAAGTGAAAGAGAAACTTTGTGTTCCCAACAAGCTAGGTGAAGGACGGCTTTCACACACACTTATCTCTCAGAACTGAGCATGTGGAGAGACGTTCGTTAATCTAGCACAAAGGGAACGGGTTGCAGGAGAACATTTTACTCTGGTTTCTCAGTCTGTTTCCTAGTGCCGGTTTGAAGTTCCTGCAGTTTTCACTGTAAAACCCTAGTTGGAGCTAGTAACCTCCCCCTAATAATGTATGGAGTGGAGTTTGCAACTGAAAAGAAACTTTTGTGTTCCCAACAAGCTAGGTGAAGGACGGCTTTCACACACACTTATCTCTCAGAACTGAGCATGTGGAGAGACGTTCGTTCATCTAGCACAAAGGGAACGGGTTTGCAGGAGAACTTTTACTCTGGTTTCTCAGTCTGTTTCCTAGTGCCGGTTTGAAGTTCCTGCATGTTTTCACTGTAAAACCGAGTTGGAGCTAGTACCCTCCCCATATATATGTATGGAGTGGAGTTTGCAACTGAAAAGAATTTTTGGTTCCCAACAGCTAGTGTAAGGACGGCTTTCACACACACTTATCTCTCAGAACTGAGCATGTGGAGAGACGTTCGTTCATCTAGCACAAAGGGAACGGGTTGCAGGAGAAACTTTTACTCTGGTTTCTCAGTCTGTTTCCTAGTGCCGGTTTGAAGTTCCCTGCAGTTTTCACTGTAAAACCGAGTTGGAGCTAGTACCTCCCCATATATATGTATGGATTGGCGTTTGCAAGTGAAAAGAAACTTTGTGTTCCCAACAAGCTAGGTGAAGGACGGCTTTCACACACACTTATCTCTCAGAACTGAGCATGTGGAGAGACGTTCGTTCATCTAGCACAAAGGGAACGGGTTGCAGGAGAAACTTTACTTCTGGTTTCTCAGTCTGTTTCCTAGTGCCGGTTTGAAGTTCCTGCAGTTTTCACTGTAAAACCGAGTTGGAGCTAGTACCTCCCCATATATATGTATGGAGTGGAGTTTGCAACTGAAAGAAACTTTGTGTCCCAACAAGCTAGGTGAAGGACGGCTTTCACACACACTTATCTCTCAGAACTGAGCATGTGGAGAGACGTTCGTTCATCTAGCACAAAGGGAACGGGTTGCAGGAGAAACTTTTACTCTGGTTTCTCAGTCTGTTTCCTAGTGCCGGTTTGAAGTTCCTGCAGTTTTCACTGTAAAACCGAGTTGGAGCTAGTACCTCCCCATATATATGTATGGAGTGGAGTTGCAACTGAAAAGAAACTTTGTGTTCCCAACAAGCTAGGTGAAGGACGGCTTTCACACACACTTATCTCTCAGAACTGAGCATGTGGAGAGACGTTCGTTCATCTAGCACAAAGGGAACGGTTTGCAGGAGAAACTTTTACTCTGGATTCTCAGTCTGTTTCCTAGTGCCGGTTTGAAGTTCCTGCAGTTTTCACTGTAAAACCGAGTTGGAGCTAGTACCTCCCCATATATATGTATGGAGTGGAGTTTGCAACTGAAAAGAAACTTTGTGTTCCCAACAAGCTAGGTGAAGGACGGCTTTCACACACACTTATCTCTCAGAACTGAGCATGTGGAGAGACGTTCGTTCATCTAGCACAAAGGGAACGGGTTGCAGGAGAAACTTTTACTCTGGATTCTCAGTCTGTTTCTAGTGCCGATTTGAAGTTCCTGCAGTTTTCACTGTAAAATCGTGTTGGAGCTAGTACCTCCCCATATATATGTATGGATTGGCGTTTGCAAGTGAAAGAAACTTTGTGTTCCCAACAAGCTAGGTGAAGGACGGCTTTCACACACACTTATCTCTCAGAACTGAGCATGTGGAGAGACGTTCGTTCATCTAGCACAAAGGGTACGGTTTGCAGGAGGAACTTTTACTCTGGTTTCTCAGTCTGTTTCTAGTGCCGATTTGAAGTTCCTGCAGTTTTCACTGTAAAACCGAGTTGGAGCTAGTACATCCCCATATATATGTATGGAGTGGGGTTTGCAACTGAAAGAAACTTTGTGTTCCCAACAAGCTATGTTAAGGACGGCTTTCACACACACTTATCTCTCAGAAATGAGCATGTGGAGAGACGTTCGTTCATCTAGCAGAAAGGGAACGGGTTGCAGGAGAAACTACTTTTCTGGTTTCTCAGTCTGTTTCCTGTTGCCGGTTTAAAGTTCCTGCAGTTTTCACTGTAAAATAGAGTTGGAGCTAGTACCTCCCCATATATATGTATGGATTGGCGTTTGCAAGTGAAAAGAAACTTTGTGTTCCAACAAGCTAGGTGAAGGACGGCTTTCACACACACTTATCTCTCAGAACTGAGCATGTGGAGAGACGTTCGTTCATCTAGCACAAAGGGAACGGTTGCAGGAGAAACTTTTACTCTGGTTTCTCAGTCTGTTTCCTAGTGCCGGTTTGAAGTTCCTGCAGTTTTCACTGTAAAACCGAGTTGGAGCTAGTACCTCCCCATATATATGTATGGAGTGGAGTTTGCAACTGAAAGGAACTATGTGTTCCCAACAAGCTAGGTGAAGGACGGCTTTCACACACACTTATCTCTCAGAACTGAGCATGTGGAGAGACGTTCGTTCATCTAGCACAAAGGGAACGGTTGCAGTAGAAACTTTTACTCTGGATTTCTCAGTCTGTTTCCTAGTGCCGGTTTGAAGTTCCTGCAGTTTTCACTGTAAAACCGAGTTGGAGCTAGTACCTCCCCATATATATGTATGGAGTGGAGTTTGCAACTGAAAAGAAACTTTGTGTTCCCAACAAGCTAGGTGAAGGACGGCTTTCACACAACTTATCTCTCAGAACTGAGCATGTGGAGAGACGTTCGTTCATCTAGCACAAAGGGAACGGTTGCAGGAGAAACTTTTACTCTGGTTTCTCAGTCTGTTTCCTAGTGCCGGTTTGAAGTTCCTGCAGTTTTCACTGTAAAACCGAGTTGGAGCTAGTACCTCCCCATATATATGTATGGAGTGGAGTTTGCAACTGAAAAGAAACTTTGTGTTCCCAACAAGCTAGGTGTAAGGACGGCTTTCACACACACTTATCTCTCAGAACTGAGCATGTGGAGAGACGTTCGTTCATCTAGCACAAGGGAACGGGGTGCAGGAGAAACTTTTTCTCTGGATTTCTCAGTCTGTTTCCTAGTGCCGGTTTGAAGTTCCTGCAGTTTTCACAGTAAAACCGAGTTGGAGCTAGTACCTCCCATATATATGTAATGGAGTGGAGTTTGCAACTGAAAAGAAACTTTGTGTTCCCAACAAGCTAGGTGAAGGACGGCTTTCACACACACTTATCTCTCAGAACTGAGCATTTGGAAAGACGTTCGTTCATCTAGCACAAAGGGAACGTTTTGCAGGAGGAACTTTTACTCTGGTTTCTCAGTCTGTTTTCTTAGTGCCGGTTTGAAGTTCCTGCAGTTTTCACTGTAAAATCGTGTTGGAGCTAGTACCTACCCATATATATGTATGGATTGGAGTTTGCAAGTGAAAAGAATTTTTGTGTTCCCAACAAGCTATGTTAAGGACGGCTTTCACACACACTTATCTCTCAGAACTGAGCATGTGGAGAGACGTTCGTTCATCTAGCACAAAGGGAACGGGTTGCAGGAGAAACTTTTACTCTGGTTTCTCATTTTGTTTCCTAGTGCCGGTTTGAAGTTCCCGCAGTTTTCACTGTAAAACCGTGTTGGAGCTAGTACCTCCACATATATATGTATGGATTGGCGTTTGCAAGTGAAAAGAAACTTTGTGTTCCCAACAAGCCTAGGTGAAGGACGGCTTTCACACACACTTATCTCTCAGAACTGAGCATGTGGAGAGACGTTCGTTCATCTAGCACAAAGGGAACGGGTTGCTGGAGAAACTTATTTTCTGGTTTCTCAGTCTGTTTCCTAGTGTCGGTTTGAAGTTCCTGCAGTTTTCACTGTAAAACCGAGTTGGAGCTAGTACCTTCCCATATATATATATGGAGTGGAGTTTGAAACTGAAAAGAAACTTTGTGTTCCCCACAAGCTAGGTGAAGTACGGCTTTCACACACACTTCTCTCTCAGAACTGAGCATGTGTAGAGACGTTCGTTCATCTAGCAAAAGGGAACGGTTTGCAGGCGAACTTTTACTCTGGTTTTCTCAGTCTGTTTTCCTAGTGCCGGTTTGAATTCCTGCAGTTTTCACTGTAAAACAGAGTTGGAGCTAGTACCTTCCCATATATATTTATGAGATGGAGACTGCAAGCTGAAAGAAACTTTGTGTTCCCACAAGCTAGGTGAATGACGGCTTTCACACACACTTTATCTCTCAGAACTGAGCATGTGGAGAACGTTCGTTCATCTAGCACAAAGGGAACGGGTTGCAGGAGGAACTTTTACTCTGGTTTCTCAGCTGTTTCCTAGTGCCGATTTGAATTTCCTGCAGATTTCACTGTAAAATCAGTGTTGGAGCTAGTACCTCCCCATATATATGTATGGATTGGAGTTTGCAAGTGAAAAGAAACTTTGTGTTCCCAACAAGCTAGTGTTAAGGACGGCTTTCACACACACTATCTCTCAGAAATTAGCATGTGGGAGAGACGTTCGTTTCATCTAGCCACAAAGGGAACGGGGTTGCAGGAGACACTTTTTCTCTGGTTTCTCAGTCTGTTTCCTAGTGCCGGTTTGAAAGTTCCTGCAGTTTTCACTGTAAAACCGAGTTGGAGCTAGTACCTCCCAATATATATGTATGGATTGGCGTTTGCAAACTGAAAGAAACTTTGTGTTCCCAACGAAGCTAGGTGAAGGACGGCTTTCACACACACTTATCCTCTCAGAACTGAGCATGTGGAGAGACGTTCGTTCATCTAGCACAAAGGGAACGGTTTGCAGGAGAACTTTTACTCTGGTTTCTCAGTCTGTTTCCTAGTGCCGAGTTTGAGTTTCCTGCAGTTTTCACTGTAAAAATCGAGTTGGAGCTAGTACCTCCCCATATATATGTATGGATTGGAGTTTGCACTGAAAAGAAACTTTGTGTTCCCAACAAGCTATGTTAAGGACGGCTTTCACACACACTTATCTCTCAGAACTGAGCATGTGGAGAGACGTTCGTTCATCTAGCACAAAGGGAACGGGTTGCAGGAGAAACTTTTACTATCTGGTTTCTCAGTCTGTTTCCTTAGTGCCGGTTGAAGTTCCTGCAGTTTACACTGTAAAATAGAGTTGGAGCTAGTACCTCCCCATATATATGTATGGATTGGCGTTGCAAGTGAAAGAAACTTGTGTTCCCAAGCAAGCTAAGGTGAAGGACGGCTTTCACACACACTTATCTCTCAGAACTGAGCATGTGGAGAGACGTTCGTTCATCTAGCACAAAGGGAACGGTTTGCAGGAGAAACTTTTTTTCTGGTTTCTCAGTCTGTTTCCTGTTGCCAGTTTAAAGTTCCTGCAGTTTTCACTGTAAAACCTATTTGGAGCTAGTACCTCCCCATATATATGTATAAATGGGGTTTGCAACTGAAAGGAACTATGTGTTCCCAAGAAGCTAGGTGAAGGGTGGCTTTCACACACAATTATCTCTCAAAACTGAGCATGTGGAGAGACGTTCGTTCATCTAGCACAAAGGGAAAGGATTGCATTTGAAACTTTAACTCTGGTTTCTCAGTCTGTTTCCTAGTGCCGTTTTGAAGTTCCTGCAGTTTTCACTGTAAAACCGAGTTGGAGCTTGTACCTCCCCATATATATGTATGGAGTGGAGTTTGCAACTGAAAGAAACTTTGTGTTCCAACAAGCTAGGTGAAGACGGCTTTCACACACACTTATCTCTCAGAACATGAGCATGTGGAGAGACGTTCTTTCATCTAGCACAAAGGAACGGGTTGCAGGAAGAAACTTTTACTCTGGTTTCTCAGTCTGTTCTAGTGCCGGTTTGAAAGTTCCTGCAGTTTTTCACTGTAAAACCGAGTTGGAGCTAGACCTCCCCCTATATATAGTATGGAGTGGAGTTTGCAACTGAAAAGAAACTTTGTGTTCCCAACAAGCTAGGTGAAGTACGCTTTCACACACCTATCTCTCAGAACTGAGCATGTGGAGAGACGTTCGTTTCATCTAGACAAAGGGACGGGTTTGCAGGAGAGAACTAATTACTCTGGTTTCTCAAGTCTGTTTCTAGTGCCGGTTTGAAGTTCCTGCAGTTTTCCCTGTAAAATCGTGTTGGAGCTAGTACCTCCCCATATATATGTATGGATTGGATTTGCAAGTGAAATGAACTTTTGTGTTCCAACAAGCTATGTTAAGGACGGCTTTCACACACACTTACCTCTCGAACTGAGCATGTGGAGAGACGTTCGTCATCTAGCAAAAAGTGAACGGCTGCAGGCGAAACTTTTACTCTGGTTTCTCAGTCTGTTTCCTAGTGCCGGTTTGAAGTTCCTGCAGTTTTCACTGTAAAACCGAGTTGGAGCTTGTACCACCCATATATATGTATGGAGTGGAGTTTGCAACTTAAAGGAACTTTGTGTTCCCAACAAGGTAGGTGAAGGCGGCTTTCAACACACTTATCTTCAGAAACTGAGCATGTGGAGAGACGTTCATTCATCTAGCAAAGGGAACGGTGCAGGTGTGAAACTTTTACTCTGGTTTCTCATTCTGTTTCTACTGCCTGTTTGAAGTTCCTGCAGTTTTCACTGTAAAAACGAGTTGGAGCTTGTACCCCCCATATACATGTATGGATGGAGTTTGCAACTGAAAAAAAGAAACTTTGTGTTCCCAACAAGCTATGTGAAGGACGGCTTTCACACACATATCTCTCAGAACTGAGCATGTGGAGAGACGTTCGTTCATCTAGCACAATGGGAACGGGATGCAGGGGAAACTTTTTCTCTGGATTCTCAGTCTGTTTCTAGTGCCGGTTTGAAGTTCCTGCAGTTTTCACAGTAAAACGATTTGGAGTTGTACCCTCCCCATATATATGAATGGAGTGGAGTTTGCAACTGAAAAGAAAACTTTGTGTTCCCAACAAGGTAGGTGAAGGACGGCTTTCACACAACTTATCTCTCAGAACTGAGCATGTGGAGAGACGTTCGTTCATTTGCCACAAAGGGGAAACGGTTTGCAGGAGAAACTTTTACTCTGGTTTCTCAGTCTGTTTCCTAGTGCCTGTTTGA
>NW_022588867.1:0-9113 GCF_009834535.1 Camelus ferus | reverse complement strand
CGTACCTCCCAATATAAATGTATGGAGTGTAGTTTGCAACTGAAAACTAGTATGTGTTCCCAACAAGCTAGGTGAATGACGACTTCCACACACACTTATATCTCAGAATTGAGCATATGGAGAGACGTACTTTCATCTAGCAAAAAGAGAACGGGTTGCAAGTGAAACATTTATTGTGTATTCTCAGTCTGTTTCCTCGTGCCTAGTTGATGTTCCTGCAGTTTTCACTTTAAAACAGAGTTGGAGGTAGAACCTCCCCATATATATGTATGGACTGTAGTTAGCAACTGAAAAGAAACTTTGTGTTCCCAAAAGCTAAATGAAGGACTTAGTTCACTCACTTATCTCTCAGAACTGAGCATGTGGGGTGACTTTCTTTCATCTAGCACAAAGGGAATCGTTTTCAGGAGAAACTTTAACTCTGGTTTCTCACCCTGTTTCTTGTACAGGGTTGAAGTTCCTGCAATTTTTCATTGTAAAACCGAGTCTGGAACTACTACATCCCCGGTATATGTGTATGTGTATAGTTGTGCAACTGAAAAGAAAATTTGTGTTTCCAGCAAGTTACGTGAAATTTGGCTTCTCACACACTTATCCTTTGAATTGAGCATGTGGAGAGAAGTCATTCTATCTAGCACAAAGTGAACGGTTTGCAGGAGAAAACTATTATTCTGGTTTCTCGTCTGTTTCCTGTAGTGCCGGTGGATGTTATTGCAATTTTCAGTGTATAAAATCGAATTGGAGCCCAGTACTTACCCATAATATGTATGGATTGTAATTTGCAACTGAAAAGAAAATTTGTGTTCCCAACAAGCTAGTTGAAGTTCGGATTTCACACATACTTATTTCTCAGAACTGAGCATGTGGAGCGACATTCGTTCATTAGCAGAAAGGGAACATTTTGCAGGAGAAACTTTTACTCAGGTTTCTCAGCCTTTTTCACAGTTTACCGGTATGGAGATCCTACAGTTATCACCATTTAAACCGAGTTGGAGCTAGTACCTCCCAATATAAATATATGGAGTGTAGTTTTGCAAATGAAAACAAAATTTGTTTTCCCAACAAGCTAGGTGAATGACGGCTTCCACACACAATTAACTCTCCGAACTGAGCATAAGGAGAGACGTTCATTCATGTAGCACCAACGGGAACGGGTTGCATAGAGAAACATTATTCTGGTTCCTCAGTCTGTTTCCTAGTGCCGAGTTGAAGTTCCGGCAGTTTTTCACTGTAAAACCGAGCCCTGAGTTTAGAACATCCCCATATATAGTATGGGTGTAGTTTGCAAACTGAAAGAAAATTTGTATTCCTAACAAGCTATGTGAAGTTCGGGTTCACACACACTTATCTCTAGAAACTGAGCATGTGGATGAGAGCGATCATTCATCTACTACAAAGGGAACGGTTTGCAGGAGTAATTTTTACTCTGGATACTCAGACTGTTCTTAGTGCCTGTTTGATGTTCCTGCAGTTTCACTGTAATACCGAGTTGGATTTTTTTACCTCCCCGTATATATGTATGGAATAAGTTTGCAAATGAAAGAAATTTTGTGATCCCAGCAAACTACGTGAAAGATGGCTTTCACACACACTTATCTCTCAGAACTGAGCATGTGGAGAGACGTTCGTTCATCTAGCACAAAGGGAACGGTTTTCAGGAGAAACTATTACTCTTTTTTTCTCTGTCTGTTTTCCTAGTGCTGGTTTGAAGTTACTGCAGTTTCAGTGTTAAAACCGTGTTGGTGCTAGTAACTACCCATATATATGTATGGAGTGTCGTTTGCAACTGAAAAGTAATTTTGAGTTCCCAACAAGCTAGGTGAATGACGGCTTCCACACACACTTTTCTCTCAGAACTTAGCATGTGGAGGGTCGTTCGTTCCTCTAGCACAAATGGAACGGATATCAGGAGAAACTTTTACAATGGTTTCTCAGTCTGTTTCCTAGTTCCTGTTTGAATTTCTTTCAGTTTTCACTGTAAAATCGTGTTGGAGCTTGTAATTCCCCGTATAAATATATGAAGTATAGTTGAAACTGAAAGAATTTTTGTGTTCCCTACAAGCAAGTTGAAAGACGGCTTTCACACACACTTATCTCTCAGAACTGAGCATATGGAGAGACGTTCGTTCATCTAGCACAAAGAGAACGGTTGGAAGAGAAAAATTTTGTGTGGTTTCTCAGTCTGATTCCTAGTGCCTAGTTGATGTTGCTGCAGTTTTCACTGTAAAACCGAGTTGGAGGTAGGACCTCCCCATATATATTTATGGACTGTATCTTGCAACTGAAAAGAATCTTTGTGTTGCCAAAAAGCTAAATGTAGGACGGATTTCACACACAATGAAATCTCATAACAGAGCATGTGGAGAGACATTCGTTCATCTAGCACAAACTGAACTGTTTGCAGGAGAAAGTTTACTCTGGTTTCTCAGTCTGTTTCATAGGTTCAGTAAGAAGTTCCTCCAGTGTTCACTGTAGAAATGATTTGGAGGTAGTACATCCCCATATATAAGTATGAAGTGTAGCTTGCTACTGAAAAGAAACTTTGTGTTCCCAACAAGCTAGGTGAAGGACGGCTTTCACACACACTTATCTCTCAGAACTGAGCATGTGGAGAGACGTTCGTTCATCTAGCAGAAATGGAACGGGTTGCAAGAGACATTTAGTCTGGTTTCTCAGTATCTCTCCTAGTGCCAAGTTTAGGTTTTTGCAGTTTTCACTGTAAATCTGAGTTGGAGTTATTACCTCCACCTATATATGTATGGAGTGTAGTTTGCAACTGAAAAGAAAATGTGTATTCCTAAAAAGCAATGTGAAGTTCGGCTTCACACACACTTATCTCTAGAACTGAGCATGTGGAGAGAAGTTCTTTCATCTAGCACTAATGGTACGGATTGCTGGAGAAATTTTTACTCTGGAATCTCAGTCTGTTTCCTAGTGCCTGAATTATGTTCCTGCAGTTTTCACTGTAAAACCGATTTGGAGCTTGTACCTCCCCATATATATGTATGGAGTGTAGTTTGCCACTGAAAAAAATTTTTGTGTTCCCCACAAGGAAGTTGAAAGACGGCTTTCACAAACACTTATCTCTCAGAATTGAGCATATGGAGAGACGTTCGTTCATCTAGCACAAAGAGAACGGGTTGCAAGAGAAACATTTAGTCTTGTTTCTCAGTCTGTTTCCTAGTGCCTAGTTGATGTTCCTGCAGTTTTCACTGTAAAACCGAGTTGGAGGTAGAACCTCCCCATATATATTTATGGACTGTAGTTTGCAAATGAAAAGAATCTTTGTGTTCCCAACAAGCTAAATGAAGGACTTAGTTCACACTCACTTATCTCTTAGAACAGTGCATGTGGAGTGACGTTCTTTCATCTAGCACAAAGGGAACGGTTTGCAGGAGAAACTTTTACTCTGGTTTCTCACCCTATTTCCTAGTACCGGGTTGAAGTTCCTGCAATTTTCACTGTAAACCGAGTTCGTGCTACTACTTCCTCGTATATGTGTATGGTGTATAGTTTGCAACTGAAAAGAAAATTTGTGTTCCCAGCAAGTTACGTGAATTTTGGCTTCCCACACACTTATCTCTTGAATTGAGCATGTGGAGAGACGTTCATTCATCTAGCACAAAGTGAACGGTTTGCAGGAGAAACTATTACTCTGATTTCTCAGTCTGTTTCCTAGTGCCGGTTTGAAGTTTCTGCAGTTTTCAGTGTAAAACCGAGTTGGAGCTAGTAACTACCCATATATATGTATGGAGTGTAATTTGCAACTGAAAAGTAACTTTGTGTTCCCAACAAGCTATGTGAAGGACGGCTTTCACACACACTTATTTCTCAGAACTGAGCATGTGGAGAGAAGTTCGTTCATCTAGCATAAAAGGAATATGTTGCAGGAGACACTTTTACTCTGGTTTCTCAGTCTTTTTCTTAGTACCGTTTTGAAGATCCTACATTTTCACTTTAAACCGAGTTGGAGCTAGTACATCCCGTATGTATTTATGGAGTGTAGTTTGCAACTGAAAGAAACTTTGTGTTCCCAACAAGCTATGTGAAAGGCGGTTTTCAAACACACTTATCTCTGAGAACTGAGCATGTGGAGAGTCGTTCGTTCATCTAGCACAAAGGGAACGGTTTGCAGGAGAAACTTTTACACTGGTTTCTCACACTGTTTCCTAGTACTTGGTTGAAGTTCCTGCAATTTTCACTGTAAAACCGAGTTGGAGCTACTACATTCCCCGTAAATGTGTATGGTTTATAGGTTGCAACTGAAAAGAAAATTTGTGTTCCCAGCAAGTTACGTGAAATTTGGCTTCTCACACACTTATCTCTTGAATTGAGCATGTGGAGAGACGTTCATTCATCAAGCACAAAGTGAAAGGTTTGCAGGAGAAACTATTACTCTGGTTTCTCAGTCTGTTTCCTAGTGCCGGTTGGATGTTACTGCAGTTTTCAGTGTAAAATCGACTTGGAGCCAGTACTTCCCCATATATATAAATGGATTGTAGTTTGCAACTGAAAAGTAAATTTCTGTTCCCAACAAACTAGTTGAAGGACGGATTCCACACAAACATCTCTCTCAGAACTGAGCATGTGGAGAGACATTCGTTCATCTAACAGAAAGGGAACATGTTGCAGGAGAAACTTTTTCTCTGGTTTCTCAGTCTTTTTCCTAGTTCCGGTATGGAGATCCTAAAATTTTCACATTTAAAACGAGTTCTAGCTGATACCTCCCAATATAAATATATGGAGTGTAGTTTGCAAATGAAAACAAACTTTGTGTTCCCAACAATCTAGTTGAATGACGGCTTCCACACACATTTATCTCTCAGAAATGAGCATGTGGAAAGACGTTCGTTCTTCTAGCACAAATGGAAAGGGTAGCAGGAGAAACTATTACAATGATATCTCAGTCTTTTTCCTAGTTCCGGTTTAAATTTCTTGCAGTTTTCACGGTAAAATGGTTTTGGAGATTGTACCTCCCCTTATATATGTATGGAGTGTAGTTTTTAACTGAAAAGAATTTTTGTGTTCCCAACAAGCTAGTTGAAAAGACGGACCTTCACCACACACTTATCCCTAAGAACTGAGCATATGGAGATACGTTCGTTCATCAAGCACAAAGGGAATGGGTTGCAGGAGAAACTTTTACTCTGGTTTCTCTCTCTGTTTCCTAGTGCCGAGTTGATGTTCCTCTAGTTTTCATTGTAAAACCGAGCTGGAGTTAGAACCTCCCCATATATATGTATGGAGTGTAGTTGCAAATGAAAAGAAAATTGTATTCCTAACAAGCTATGTGAAGTTCGGGTTCACACAAACTTATCCCTAGAACTGAGCATGTGGAGAGATGTTCATTCATCTAGCACAAATGGAACGGTTTGCTGGAGTAATTTTTACTTTGGATACTGAGACTGTTCTTAGTGCCTGTTAGATGTTCCTGCCAGTTTTCACTGTTAAAACCGAGTTGGAGCGTTTACCTCCCCATATATATGTATGGAATTTAGTTTGCAAATGAAAGTAATTTTGTGATCCCATCAAGCTATGTGAAGGACGCCTTTCACACACCCTTATCTTTCAGAACTGAGCTTGTGGAGAGACGTTTGTTCATCTAGCACAAAGGGAAATGTTTGCAGGAGAAAGTATTACTCTTTATTCTCAGTCTGTTTCCTAGTGCCGGTTTCAAGTTACTGCAGTTTTCAGTGTAAAATCGAGTTGGAGCTAGTAACTACCCATATAATTGTATGTAGTGTAGTTTGCAGCTGAAACGAAACTATGTGTTCCCAACAAGCATTGTGAAGGACGGCTTCCACACACAATTATCTCTCAGAACTGAGCATGTGGAGAGACATTCGTTCATCTAGCACAAAATGAACTGTTTGCAGGAGAAAGTTTACTCTGGTTTCTCAGTCTGTTTCATAGTGTCGATTAGAGTTCCTCCAGTTTTCACTGTAGAAAAGATTTGGAGCTAATAACATCCCCATATACATATATGGAGTGTAGTTTGCCACTGAAAGAAAATTCCGTTTGTTCCAACAAGCTAGGTGAAGGACGTGCTTCACAAAAACTATCTCTCAGAACGGAGCATGTGGAGTGACGTTCGTTCATCTAGCACAAAGGGAACGGGTTGCAGGAGAAACATTTTTTCTGGTTTCTCAGTCTCTTTCCTAGTGCCAAGTTGATGTTTTTGCATTTTTCACTGTAAACCCGAGTTGAAGCTATTACATACACATATATATGTATGGAGTGTACTTTGCAACTGAAAAGTAATTTTGTATTCCTAACAAGTTATGTGAACTTCGGGTTCACACACACTTATCCCTAGAACTGAGCATGTGGAGAGACGTTCATTCATCTAGTACAAAGGGAAAGGTTTACAGGAGTAATTTTTACTCTGGATACTCAGACTGTTCTTAGTGCCTGTTTGATGTTCCTGCAGTTTTCACTGTAAAAAAGATTTGGATTTTTTACCTCCCCATATATATGTATGGAATTAAATTTGCAACTGAAAAGAAATTTTGTGATCCCAGCAAAATACGTGAAGGACGGCTTTCACACACACTTATCTCTCAGAACTGAGCATGTGGAGAGACGTTCGTTCATCTAGCACAAAGGGAACGGTTTGCAGGAGAAACTAATACCTTTTTCTCAGTCTGTTTCCTAGTGCCAGTTTGAAGTTACTGCAGTTTTCAGTGTAAAACCGTGTTGGAGCTATTAACTACCCGTATATATGTATGGAGTGTAGTTTGCAACTGAAGAGTAATTTAGTGTTCCCAACAAGCTATGTGAAGGAAGCTTTCACACACACTTATCTCTCAGAACTGAGCATATGGAGAGACGTTCTTTCATCTAGCACAAAAGGAATATGTTGCAGGGGACACTTTTACTCTGGTTTCTCAGTCTGTTTCATAGTGTCGGTAAGAAGTTCCTCCAGTTTTCACTGTAGAATTGTTTTGGAGGTAGTACATCCCCATATATATGTATGAAGTGTAGTTTGCTACTGAAAAGAAACTTTGTGTTCCCAACAAACTAGGTGAAGGACGGCTTTCACTCACACTTATCTCTCAGAAATGAGCATGTGGAGAGACGTTCATTCATCTATCACAAAGGGAACGGTTAGCAAAAGAAACAATTAGTCTGCTTTCTCAGTCTCTTTCCTAGTGCCAAGTTAATGTTTTTGCAGTTTTCCTTGTAAACCCGTGTTGGAGATATTACCTCCACATATATATGTATGGATTGTAGTTTGCAACTGAAAAGATAATGTGTATTCCTAACAAGCAAGGTGAAGTTCGGCTTCACACACAATTATCTCTAGAACTGATCATGTGGAAAGAAGTTCATTCATCTAGCACAAATGGTACGGATTGCTGGAGAAATTTTTACTCTGGATTCTGAGGCTGTTTCCTAGTGCTTGTATTTTGTTCCTGCAATTTTCACTTTAAAAACCGATTTGGAGCTTCTACCTCCCCATATATATGTATGGAGTTTAGTTTGCAACTGAAAAGTAATTTTTTGTTCCCAACAAGTCATATGAAGGACGGCTTTCACACACACTGATCTCTGAGAACTGAGCATGTGGAGAGACGTTCGTTCATGTAACAAAGAGGGAAAGGGTTGCAGGAGAAACTTTTAGTCTTGTTTCCCAGTATGTTTCCTGGTGCCGGTTTGAAGATCCTGCAGTTTTCACTTTAAAACCGAGTTGGTGATAGTACATCCCCGTATATATTTATGGAGTGTAGTTTGCAACTGAAAAGAAACTTTGTGTTCCCAACAAGCTATGTGAAAGACGGTTTTCACACACACTTATCTCTCAGAACTGAGCATGTGGAGAGTCGTTCATTCATCTAGCACAAAGGGAACGGGTTGCAGGAGAAACTTTTACTCTGGTTTCTCAGTCTGTTTCCTAGTGCCGGTTTGAAGTTACTGAAGATTTCAGTTTAAAATCTACTTGGAGCTAGTACCTTCCAATATAAATGTATGGAGTGTAGTTTGCAACTGAAAACTAGTATGTGTTCCCAACAAGCTAGGTGAATGACGGCTACCACACACACTTATCTCTCAGAATTGAGCATATGGAGAGACGTCCGTTCATCTAGCACAAATAGAACGAGTTGCAAGAGAAACATTTATTGTGGTATCTCAGTCTGTTTCCTAGTGCCTAGTTGATGTTCCTGCAGTTTTCACTGTAAAACAGAGTTGGAGGTAGAACATCCCCATATATATTTATGGACTGTAGTTTGCAACTGAAAAGAAACTTTGTGTTCCCATCAAGCTAAATGAAGGACAGAGTTCACACACACTTATCTCTGAGAACTGAGCATTTGGAGTGACGTTCTTTCATCTAGCACAAAGGGAAAGGTTTGCAGGAGAAACTTTTACTCTGGTTTCTCACCCTGTTTCCTAGTACCGGGTTGAAGTTCCTGCAATTTTCACTGTAAAACCGAGTTGGAGCTACTATATCCCCGTATATATGTATGGTGTATAGTTTGCAACTGAAATGAAAATTTGTGTTCCCAGCAAGTTACGTGCAATTTGGCTTCTCACACACTTATCTCTTGAATTGAGCATGTGGAGAGACGTTCATTCATCTAGCACAAAGTGAACGGTTTGCAGGAGAAACTATTATTCTGGTTTCTCAGTCTGTTTCCTAGTGCCGGTTTGAAGTTACTGCAGTTTTCAGTGTAAAACCGAGTTGGAGCTAGTAACTACCCATATATATGTATGGAGTGTAGTTTGCAACTGAAAAGTAACTTTGTGTTCCCAACAAGCTATGTGAAGGACGGCTTTCACACACACTTATCTCTCAGAACTGAGCATGTGGAGAGAAGTTCGTTCATCTAGCACAAAAGGAATATGTTGCAGGAGACACTTTTACTCTGGTTTCTCAGTCTTTTTCTTAGTACCGTTTTGAAGATCCTGCATTTTTCACTTTAAAACCGAGTTGGAGCTAGTACATCCCCGTATGTATTTATGGAGTGTAGTTTGCAACTGAAAAGAAACTTTGTGTTCCCAACAAGCTATGTGAAAGGCGGTTTTCAAACACACTTATCTCTGAGAACTGAGCATGTGGAGAGTCGTTCGTTCATCTAGCACAAAGGGAAAGGTTTGCAGGTGAAACTTTT
>NW_022588866.1:0-9139 GCF_009834535.1 Camelus ferus | reverse complement strand
CGTGCTTTCCTGAGTGTTTCCATGGGCAGGGAGACAAGGAATGGTAGCAGTTGGGCTGTAAATCCAAGTAGCAGAGAGTGCCATCTCATGGAAAGGGGAGGTATTAGCGGAATTCCCCCTACAATGGAACACTGTGAGCTCATTTATCTGTGTGGAGTGCTGCTCCCAACTCCCCCACACACCCAAACGTGTTCCAGAATGCTCAGTGTGGGAAGTTCTGTCTTCTGTCAGCAGGGCCTGGGATCTAATAGAAGCCCTAAGCTTGACTCCCCTCAGTGATTCGCAGTGCTGGCTGCCAAGGAAAAGCTGATGTTGGGCAGAAACCAAGTAGCAGTGAGTGCCTCCCAATGGAATGGGAGGTAATTAGCAGAATGCCATCTACCAGGAACACCTGTGACTCCCTGTTTCAACGTGTAGCTTGGCTCTCCACATTCACCACACACTCAGTATTGTTCCGGAATGCTGAGTGTGGGGAGGTTTCCTCTTCTGTCAGCAGCTCCTGGGTTCCTAGAAGCCCTTCAAGTGTGTTCCCTGAGTGTTTCTTAGTGTGGGCTCCCAGGGAAACGAGAGGGTTGGGCTGTAAAGCCACATAGCAAAGTGCGTCCCTATGGAGATATGAGGTATTTAGAGCAATTCCGCCTAACAGGGAACACCTGTGACCCCAGGTAGCTGCGTGGAGATTGGCTTACCACCTCCCATACACACTAAGCATTGTTCCAGATTTCTGAATGTGGGGAGGTGAAGTCTTCTGTCTTCAGCACCTGGAATCTCCTAGAAGCCTTTCACATGTCTTCTGTGAAAGTTTTGTAGGTTGGGCTGCCAGTGGATGGTGGGGTTTGCCAAGAGAGCCAAGTTGCAGCAAGTACATCCCCATGGACAGGAGAAAATTAATGAAATTCCCCTAACAGGAACACCTGTGACACCAGGTATAATCTTGGAGGGTGCCCCACCCCATCCCTCATGCTCTCACCCGTTTACCCAAATGCTGAGTGTGGGGAAGATCCGTCTTCTGTCAGCAGAGCCTGGGATCACATAGAAGCCATTCATGTGTGTTCCCTGAGTGTTAACTAAGACGGTCTGCCAGGGGAAAATGGGGGTTGGGCTGGAAATCCAATAGCAGCGAGTGCCTACCCATGGACAGGGGAGGAAATTAGCACACTTCCTCAAACCAGGGAACACCTCTGACCCCTGTTATCTGTGTGGTGGGCAGCAACGCATTTCCCCATCACACTCAGCCATGTTCCAGAATTCTGAATGTGGTGAGGTTCCATATTCTGTGAGCAGTGCCTGGGATCTCCTAGATGCCCTTTGTGTGCCTTCCCTGAGTTTTTCCTAGGGCGGGTTGCCAAGGAATGGCAGGGGTTAGGCTTGAAATCCAAGCAGCAATGAGTGCCTCCCCAAGACAGGGGAGGTAATTAGTGGACTTCCTACTACTAGGGAACACCTGACACAATGTAGCTGAGTGGAGGGCAGCTTGCCACTTCCCCAACACACACTGCCATGATTCAGAAGGCTGAGTGTGGGAATGTTCTGTCTTCAGTCAGCAATGCCTGGGATCTCCTAGAAGATCTTTGCGTGCCTTCCCTGAGTGTTTACTAGGGCAGGCTGCAAGGGAAACGCAGGGGTGGGCTGGAAAGCCAAGTAGCACGAGTGCCTCCTTAAGACAGGGAGGTAATTAGTGGAGTTTCCCCTAGCAGGGTACACATGTGACCACAGATAGCTGCATGGAGGGCGGCTCACCAACTGCCCCACACTCTCAGCCTTGTTCTGGATTGTTGAGTGTGGTAGGTTAAGTCTTCTTTCAGCAAAGCCTGGAATCTCCTAAAAGCCCTTTGAGTGCCTTCCGTGAGTGTTTCCTAGGGCGGCCAGAGAGGGAAAGATGGGGGTTGCTTGGAAAGCCAAGTAGCAGCGAGTGCCTCAGCATGGACAGCAGAGGTAATTAGCGGAATTCCCCCTCCCAGGGAACACCTTCACACAAGGTAGCTGCGTGAAAAGTGCTCCCCACCTGCCCCCACACACATCCATGTTCTTAAATGTTGATTGTTTGGAGGTTGTCTTCTCTCAGCAGTGCCTTGGATGTCCTATATCCCTTACTGTTTCTTCTGAGGGTTCACATGGCCGGCAGCAAGCAAACAGCGGGGGTTAATCTGGAAAACCAAGTAGCAGTGAGTGCCTCCCAATGGACAGGGGAGGTAATTAGCAGACTTCCCCCTATCAGGGAACACCTGTGACCCCAGGTATCTGTGTGGAGGGCAGATCATCCCATCACGCACACACACTCAGCCTTGTTCCGGTATGCTGATTGTGGGGAGGTTCCTTCTTGTGTTAGCAGTGACTGAGATCTCCGATAAGCCTTTCTCGTGCATTCACTCAGTGTTTCATATGGCAGGCTGACAGGGAAAGGTGGGGGTTGGGCGGGGAATCCAAGTAGCATCGAGTGAATCCCCATTGACAGGGGAGGTAATTATCAGAATTCCCCCTAACAGGGAACACATGTGAGCTCATGTAGCTGCGGGGATGTGGGCTCCCCACATCCCCAAAACTCACAGTCGTGTTCCAGAATGCTGAGTGGGGAGATTATGACTTCATCAGCAGTACCTGGGATCTAATTGAATCCTTTGTGTGCCTTCCCTCAGTGTCCTAGGGTGGGCTGCAAGGGAAAAGTGGGGTTTGACCTGGAGCCCAAGTAGCAGCGAGTGCTTCCCCATGGAATGGGGAGGTAATTAGCAGAATTACCCCTACCAGGGAATTTCTGTGACATGAGGTAGCTGCGAGGATGGCGGCTCCACGACTCCCCCACACACAGTCGTGTTCTGGAATGCTGAGAGTGGGGATATTCCGTCTTTGGCCAGCAGCGCCTGGGATCACCTAGAAGCCCTTCATGTGCTTTCACTGAGTTTTCCTAGGGCAGGCTGCCAGGGAAAGTGGGGGCAGGGCTGGAAATCCGTAGTAGGAGCGAGTGCCTCCCCATGGACTGGGGAGGAAATAGCTGACATACCCTTATTGGGAAGACCAGTGACCCCAGGTAACTGCGTGGAAGTTGGCTCCACACCTCTCCAACACACTCAGTCGTGTTCTGGAATGCTGATTGTGGGGAGGTTCCTTCTTCTGTAAGCAGCTCCTGGGAACCCGTTTAAATGCTTCATGTGCCTTCCCTGAGTGATTACTTTGGCGGGATGCCAGGGAAATGCGGGTATTTTGCTGTAAATCCAATTAGCATCAAGTGCCTCCCCTTGGATAGGGGAGGTAATTAGCGGAATTCCCCCTACCAGGGAACAACTGTGACCCCAGGTAGCTGTGTGGAGTGCGGCATGCCACATCCCCCAAAATCTAAGCAGTGATCCAGAATTCTGAGTGTGGGGGGTTTCCGGTTTCTGTCAGCAGAAACTGGGATCTCCTAGAAGCCCTATGCATGACTTCCATGAGGGTTTGCAGTGTGGGCTTCCAGGGAAATGTGGAGACTAGGCAGAAACCAAGTAGCAACAACTGCCTCCCCATGGACAGGGGAGGTATTAAGTGGATTTCCCCCTACCAGGGAACACCACACAAAGGGCTTCTAGGAGATCCCAGGCACTGCTGATAGAAGATTAATGGTCCCGACACTCAGCATTCTGGCACAGGGCTTAGTGTTGGGGAAGTGGTGATCCACACTCCATGCAGCTAATTTATAACTCAGGTGTTCCCTAGTAGGGGGAAGTCCGCTAAATACCTCCCCTGCCCATGAAGAGACACTCTGCTACTTGGCTTTCCAGGCATCCCCCACATTTACCTGGAAGCCAGCCCTAGGAAACACTGAGGTAAGGCACACGAAGGGCTTCTAGGAGATCCCAGGCACTGCTGACAGAAGACAGAACCTCCCTAAAGTCAGCATTCTGGAACATGGCTGAGTGGATGGGGGAGGTGAAGATTCACACTCCACTCAGTTAACTTGTGTCACAGGTGTTCCCTGATAGGGAGAAGCCCACTAATTTCCTCCCATGTCCATAGGGATGCACTTGCGCTAATTGGATTTCCACGCAAACCCCCGCTTTTCCCTGGAAGCATGTCATAGGAAATATTCAGGTAATATATGCAAAGGGCTCCTAGGAGATCTCAGGCACTGCTGACAAAAGATGGAACTACCCAACACTCAGCATTCCTGAATATGGCTGAGTGTATGGGGGAGGTGTGGTGCCACACAGCCCTTAGTTACCTGGGGTCACAGGTGTTCCCTTGTAGGAGGAATTCACTAAATATCTCCCCTGTCCATTGGGAGGCACTCACTGCTACTTGGATTTCCATCCCAACACCTGACATTCCCTGTCAACCCGCCATAGGAATCACTCAGGGGATGCATGCAAAAGGCTTCATGGAAATCCCAGGCTCTGATGACAGAAGATGGAACCTCCCTACACTCAGCATTCTGGAACATGTCTGAGTGTGTTGGGGAGGTGGAGAGCCACCATCCACACAGCTACATTGGGTCACAGTTGTTCCCAGCTAGGAGAAATCCACTAATTACCTCCCAGGACCATGGATAGGCACTCGAAGCTATGTGGCTTTCCAGCCCAACTCCCACGTTTTCCTAGCAACCCGCCCTGGAAACACTCAGGTAAGACACACAAAGGGCTTCTAAGACATCAAAGGCACTGCTGTCAGAAGACGGAACCTCCCCACACTCAGCATTCCGGAACAAGTCTGAGTGTGTGTGGGAGATTGGGAGCCACACTCCATGCAGATACCTGGGGTCACAGGATTTCCCTGGTAGGGGAAATTCGTTAATCACCTCCACTGTCCAAGTGGTGGCACTTGGTGCTACTTGGTTTCAAGACAAATCACATGCTTTCCCTGGGAGCAGGGCTAGGAAACACTCAGGGAAAGCAAAAGAAGGTCTTCTCGGAGATCCTAGGTCTTACTAAGAGAAGATGGAACTTCCCCACACTCAGAGTTCCATAATACGGTTGTGTGTGTGAGGGAGACGACCATCCACCCTCCAAGCAGCTACCTGAGGTCACAAGTGTTCCCTTTTAAGGAATGTCCGCTAATTACCTCCACTGTCCTTGGGAAGGCACTGGCTGCTAATTGGCTTTCAAGCTCAAACCACGCCTTTCTCTGGCAGCATACCCAAGGAAACACTGAGGGAACACTCATGAAGGGTTTATAGGAGATCCCAGGTGCTACTGAGAGACAACGTAACCTCCCCACTCGCAGAATTCCGGAATATGTCTGAGTGGTGAGGGAGGAAGTGAGCAGCCATCCAGGCAGCTACCTGGGGTCACAGATGCTCCCTGTTATGTGGAATTCCGCTAATTACCTCCCTAGTCCATGGGGAGACACTCGCTGCTACTTGGATTTGAGCTTAACCCCCACATTTCCCTGGCAACTCACCCTAGGAAACACAAAAATGGCACACAAAGGGCTTTTAAGACATTGCAGGCACTGCTGTCAAAAGATGGAACCTCCACAAGCTCAACATTCCGGATCATGACTGAGTGGGTGGGCGAGATTAGGAGCCGTGATCCATGCAGTTACATGGGGTCACATTTGTTCCCTGAGGGGGAATTTCTCTAGATACCTCCCCTGTCCATGGGGAGGCACTTGCTGCTCTTGGTTTTCCAGCCCAATCCCAGCATTTTCCTGGCAGCCCACCCTAGGAAACACTCAGGGAAGGGACATGAATGGCTTCTAGGAGATCCCAGGAGCTGCTTATAGAAGATGGAACCTCCCCACACTTAGTATTCCGGAACACGTCTGAGTGTGTGGGGGAGGTGTTTTGCAGCCCTCCACTCAGCTACCTGTTGTCACAGGTGTTCCCTGGTAGGAGGAATTCCTCAAATTACCACCCCAGTCCATTGGGAGGCACTCACTGCTACTTAGTTTCTGCCCAACTCCCGCCTTTCCCGGGCATCCCACACCAAGAAACACTCAAGGAAGGCACACGTAGGGGTTCTAGGAGGTCCCAGGCGCTGCAGACAGAAGACGGAACGTCCTCACATTCAGAAATCTAGAAAATCTCTGAGTGTGTTTGGGAAGTTGGGATCAGCCCTGCACGCAGCTACCTAGCATCAAAGGTGTTCCCTGTTAGGGGGAATTCCTCTATTTATCTCCCCTGCCCAATGGGAGGCACTCGCTACTACTTGGTTTTCCAGCTATCCAGCCCATTTCCCTGGCAACCCGCACTAGGAAAGACTCAGGGAAGGAACGCAAATGGCTTCTAGGAGATTCCAGATGCTGCGCACAGAAGAAGGACCCAACCCACACTCAGCATCCCGGAACACGTCTCACTGTGTTAGGGAGGAAGTGAACACCCCTCCATGAAGCTACCTGGGGTCACAGGTGTTCCCTGTTAGGCAGAATTGCACTAAATACCTCCCGTCCATGGGTATGCACTCACTGCTACTTGGCTTTACAAAACACCCTCCTTTCCCTGGCAGCCCACACTAAGAAACACTCAGGGAGCACACGCAAAGGACTTCTAAGAGAACCCAGGAGCTGCTGACAGAAGAGGGAACCTCCCCACACTCAGCATTCCAGAACAAGACTCAGTGTGTGGTGAATATGGGGAGCCACACTACATGTTGAAACAGGGAGTCAAAGGTGTTCTCTGGTAGGTGGCATTCTGTTAATTACCTCCCCAATCCATTGGGAGGCATTCACTGCTACTTGCTTTCTGCCCAACGTCAGCCTTTCCCTGGCAGCCAGCACTAAGAAACAGTGAGGGTAGTCATGCCAAGGGCTTCTACATGATCCCAGGCCCTTCTGACAGAAGACAGAAATTCCCCTCACTGAGCATTCTGGAACATGGTTGGGTGTGTTGTTGAGGTGGGGAGCTGCACTCTATGCAGTTAATGAGCTCACAGGTTTCCCTGATAGGGGGAAGTCCGCTAATTACCTCCCTTGTCCATGGGGAGGCACTGCTGCTACTTTGTTTTCCAGCCCAATCTCAGCATTTCCCTGGGAGCCTGCCCTAGGAAACAGTCAAGGAAGCAAGTGAATGGCTTCTAGGAGATCACAGGTGCTGCTTGTAGATGACGGAACCTCCCCACACTCAGTATTCTGGAACACGAGTGAGTGTGTGAGGAAGTTGGCGAGCCGCCCTCCATGCAGCTACCTGGTGTCACAGGTGTTAACTGGTACTGGGAATTCCAGAAATTACCACCCAAGTCCTTGGGGAATCACTCACTGCTACATGGTTTCTGCCCACCCCCACTTTCCCTGGCATGCCGTACTGAGAAACAGTCAAGGAAGGCATGCATAGGGCTTCTAGGAGATCCCAGGTGGTGCTGACAGAAAACGAAATCTCCCCACACTCAGCATTCCAGAAAAAGACTAAGTGGTCTAGTTGTGGTGCTGCCCCCAAGAAGCTACTTGGGGTCACAGGTGTTCCCTGGTAGAGAGAACTCCGCTAAGTACCTCCCCTGTTCATGGGGATGCACTCGCTGCTACTTGTCTTTTCAGCCCATCCAGCACCTTTCCCTGGCAGCCCGCCATAGGAATCACTCAGTGAATACACGCAAATGGTTACTTGGAAATCCCCATCACTGCTGACAAAAGATGGAACCTCCCCACACTCAGCTATCCGGAACAAGGCTGAGTGTGTGGTGGATATAGTGAGCCGCACTCCACGCAGCAACCTGGGATCACAGGTTTCCTGGAAGGGGGAATTCAGCTAATTCCCTCCCCCATCCATGGGGTGACACTCACTGCTAATCAATTTCCTGCCCAACCACAGCTTTTGCCTGGTAGCCGGCCCTAGGGAACACAAAGTGAAGGCAAGTGAACAGCTTCTATGTGATCCCATGCTCTGCTGACAGAAGACAGAACCTCCCCGCAATCAGCATTCCAGGAAACTGCTGAGTGTGTGAGGGAGTTGGCAAGCCCCCCTCCACCCAGCTACCTTGGGTCACAGGTGTTCCTTGGTAGGGGGAATTCCGCTGATCACTGCCCCAGTCTATGGGGAGTCACTTGTTGCTACTTGTATTTCCAGCCCAACCCCCGCATTTCTGTGGCTGCCCGCCTTATGAAAAACTCTGGGAAGTCAGGCGTATGGCTTCTGAGAGATCCCAGGAGCTGCTTATACAAGACTGAACACCAGCAATCAGCATTCCAGAACACAACTGGTGTGTGGTAGAGGTGCCGAGCCGCCCTCCACGCAGCTACATGGGGTCACAGGTTTTCCCTGGTAGTGGAAGTCCACTAATTACAACCAGAGTCTATGGGGAGGCACTCGCTGCTACTTGGATTTCCAGCCAAAACACAGCATTTCCCTGGCAACCCGCTGTAGGAAATTCACAGAGAAGGCATGCAATGGGCTTAAGGACATCCCAGTTCTGCTGACAAAAGACAGAACCTCCTCACACTCAGCATTCTGGAAAACGTCTGAGTGTGTTCGTGGTGGGTATGAACCCTTGACATAGTTAATTAGGTTCACAGGTGTTCCCTGGTGGCGGGAATTACGCTAATAACTCCCCAGTCCAAGGGGAGGCACTAAATATTACTTGGTTTTCCAGTTTATCCAGCCCATTTCCCTGGCAACCCACACAAGGAAACACTCAGGGAAGGCATGCAAATTGCTTCTAGGAGATCCCAGATGCTGCTGAAGAAGACGGAACCTCCCCACACTCAGCATCCCAAAACAAGTCTCACTGTAATGTGAGGAAGTGAACACACCTCCACGCAGCTACCTGGGGTCACAGGTGTTCCCTGTTAGGCGGAATTGCTCTAAATACCTCATATCTCCATGGGGACGCACTTTGCTATGTGGCTTTACAGCCCAACCCTCTCGTTTCCCTGGGAGCCCACACTAAGAAACACTCAGGGAACACACTTGAAGGGCTTCTAGGAGAACCCAGGAGCTGCTGACAGAAGAGGAAACCTCCCCACACTCAGCATTCCGGAACAATACTGAGTGTGTGGTGAATGTGGAGAGCCAAGCTACACGTTGAAACAGGGAGTCACAGGTGTTCCTGGTAGATGGCATTCTGCTAATTACCTCCCCATTCCATTGGGAGGCACTCACTGCTACTTGGTTTCTGCCCAACATCAGCTTTTCCTTGGCAGCCAGCACTGCGAATCACTGAGGGGAGTCAAGCTTAGGGCTTCTATTAGATCCCAGGCCCTGCTGACAGAAGACAGAACTTCCCCACACTGAGCATTCTGG
>NW_022588865.1:0-9167 GCF_009834535.1 Camelus ferus | reverse complement strand
GGGCCGACCTCCACGCAGATGCCAGGTGTCACAGTTGTTCCCTGGCAGGGGAAAAACCGCTTATTACTCACAAGTTCCAGTGGGAGGCATTAGATGCTACCTTCATATCATCCAACCCCCGAATTTCCCCGGCAGCCCACAATAGTAGAACCTCGGGGAAACACGCGGAGGGCTCCTAGGAGATCCCAGGCTCTGCAGACAAATGACAGAACCTCGCCACACTCAGAATTCCGGATCGCGCCGAGTCGATGGGGGAGGTTTGGGGCCGCCCCCCACACAGCTGCCTGTTGTCACAGGTGTTCCCTGGAAGGGGAAGTCCACTAATTACCTGATCTGTCCAGGGGTAGGCAGTAGATGCTACCTGCATTTCCAGCCCAACCCCTGCATTTCCCATTAACCCGCACTACGGGAAAACTCGGGGAAAACACGCGGAGGGCTCCTAGGAGATCCCAGGCGCTGCAGACAGAGGACGGAAACCTCGCCACACTCAAAATTCCAAACGCGCCCGAGTGGGTGGGAGGTTTGGGGCCGCACTCCACGCAGCTGCCTTGTGTCACAGGTGTTCCCTATCAGGGGGAAGTCCGCTAAATACCTCATCTGTCCAGGGGAAGGCACTAGATGCTACCTGCATTTCCAGACCAACCTCGCATTTCCCCGGCAGCCCGCAATAGGAGACAATTGGGAAGACACGCTGAGGGCTCCTAGGAGATCCCTGGCCTGCAGACAGAGGACGGAACCTCGCCACACTCAGAATCCGGACGTGGCCAAGTGGGTGGGGGAGGTTTGTGGCCGCCCTCCACGAAGCTGCCTGGTGTCACAGGTGTTCCCTGGAAGGGGGAAGTCCACAATTACCTGATCTGTCCAGGGGGGGGCACTAGATGCTACCTGAATTTCCAGCCCAACCCCCGGCCTTTCCCCGGCCCCGCACTAGGAGACACTCGGGGAAAGACACGCGGATGGCTCCTAGGAATCCCAGGTGCTGCAGACAGAGACAGAACCTCGCCACATCCAGAATTCTGAACGTGGCCGAGTGGGTTTGGGAGGTTTGGGGCCGCCCTCACACAAGCTGCATGGTGTCACAGGTGTTCCCTGGCAGGGGAAATTATGCTAATTACATCATCTGTCCAGGGGTAGGCAGTAGATGCTACCTGCATTTCCAGCCCAACCCCCCCGCCTTTCCCCATTAACCCCACTACGAGAAACTCGGGGAAACACGGGGACGGCTCCTAGGAGATCCCAGCGCTGCAGACAGAGGACGGAACCTCGCCACACTCAAATTCCGGAACGCGCCCGAGTGGGTGGGGGAGATTGGGGCCGCTCTCCACGCAGCTGCCTGGTGTCACAGGTGTTCCTTAGCAGGGGGAAGTCCGCTAAATACCTCATCTGTCCAGGGGGAGTCACTAGATGCTACCTGCATTTCCAGACAAACCCTCGCATTTTCCGGCAGCCCGCAATAGGAGACAATTGGGGAAGTCACGCTGAGGGCTCCTAGGAATCCCAGGCGCTGCAGACAGAGGACAGAACCTCGCCACATCCAGAATTCCGGAACGCGGCCCGAGTGGGTGGGGAGGTTGGGGCCGCCCTCCACGAAGCTGCATGGTGTCACAGGTGTTCCCTGGCAGGGGAATTATGCTAATTACATCATCTGTCCAGGGGTTGGCAGTAGTGCTACCTGCATTTCCAGCCCTCCCCCGCCTTTCCCAATTAACCCGCACTACAGAAACTCGGGGAAAACACCGGACGGCTCTAGGAGATCCGAGGCGCTGCAGACAGAGGACGGAACCTCGCCACACTCAAAATTCCGGAACGCGCCCGAGTGGGTGGGGGAGGTTTGGGGCCCGCTCTCCACGCAGCTGCCTGGTGTCACAGGTGTTCCCTAGCAGGGGGAAGTCCGCTAAATACCTCTTTGTCCAGGGGGAGTCACTAGATGCTACCTTCATTTCCAGACCAACCCTCGCATTTCCCCGGCAGCCCGCACTAGGGACACTCAGGGAAGACAAGCGGAGGGCTCCTAATAGATCCGAGCGCTGCAGACAGAGGACGGAACTTCTCCACACTCAGAATTCCGGAACGAGGCCGAGTGGGTGTGGGAGGATTGGGGCCGCCCTCCACGAAGCTGCCTGGTGTCACAGGTGTTCCCTGGCAGGGGGTAGTCCGCAAATTACCTCATCAGTCTATGGGGAGGCACTAGATGCTACCTGCATTTCCAGCCCTAACCTCCGACTTTACCCAGTCGCCCACAATAGGAGACACTCGGGGAAGACAAGCGGAGGGCTCCTAGGTGATCCCAGGCTCTGCAGACGAAGACGGAACTCGCCACTCTCAGAATTCCGGAACCGGCCGTCGATGGGGGAGATTTGGGACGGCCTTCCACGCAGCTGCCTGTTGTCACAGGTGTTCCCTGGAAGGGGGAATTCCACTAATTACCTGATCTGTCCAGGGGGAGGCACTAGATGCTACCTGAATTTCCAGCCCAACCCCCTCCTTTCCCCGGCAGCCCGCACTAGGAGACATCGGGGAGACACGCGGATGGCTCCTAGGAAATCCCAGGCGCTGCAGACAGAGGACAGAACCTCGCCACATCCAGAATTCCGGAACGCGGCCGAGTGGGTTGGGGAGGTTTGGGGCCGCCCTCCACGTAGCTGCATGGTGTCACAGGTGTTCCCTGGCAGGGGAAATTATGCTAATTACATCATCTGTCCAGGGGTAGGCAGTAGATGCTACCTGCATTTCCAGCCCAACCCCGCCTTTCCCCATTAACCCGCACTACGAGAAACTCGGGGAAAACACGCGGACGGCTCCTAGGAGATCCCAGGCGCTGCAGACAGAGGACGGAACCTCGCCACACTCAAAATTCCGGAACGCGCCCGAGTGCGTGAGGGAGGTTTGGGGCCGCTCCACGCAGCTGCCTGGTGTCACAGGTGTTCCCTAGCAGGGGGAAGTCCGCTAAATACCTCATCTGTCCAGGGGGAGTCACTAGATGCTACCTGCATTTCCAGACCAACCCTCGCATTTCCCCTGCAGCCCGCAATAGGAGACAATTGGGGAAGTCACGCTGAGGGCTCCTAGGAGATCCCTGGCGCTGCAGACGGAGGACGGAACCTCGCCACACTCAGAATTCCGAACGCGGCCGAGTGGTTTCGGAAGGTTTGGGGCCGCCCTCCACGAAGCTGCATGTGTCACAGGTGTTCCCTGGCAGGGAAAATCTGCTAATTACCTCATCTGTCCAGGGGTAGGCAGTAGATGCTACCTGCATTTCCAGCCCAACCCCCGCATTTCCCCATTAACCCGCACTACGGGAAACTCGGGGAAAACACGGGAGGGCTCCTAGAAGATCCCAGGCCCTGCAGACAGAGGACGGAACCTCGCCACACTCAGAATTCCGGAACGCGGCCGAGTGGGTGTGGGAGGATTGGGGCCACTTCCACGCAGCTACCTGGTGTCACAGGTGTTCCCTGGCAGGGGAAGTCCGCTAATTACCTGATCTGTCCATGGGGAGGCACTAGATGCTACCTGCATTTCCAACCCTACCCCCTAATTTCCCCGGCAGCCCGCAATAGGAGACACTCGGGGAAGACACGCGGAGGGCTCCTAGGAGATCCAAGGCGCTTCAGAGAGGACGGAACCTCGCCACACTCAAAATTCCGGAACGCGCCCGAGTGGGTGGGGAGATTTGGGGCCGCTCTCCACGCAGCTGCCTGGTGTCAAGGTGTTCCTTAGCAGGGGGAAGTCCGCTAAATTACCTCATCTGTCCAGGGGGAGTCACTAGATGCTACCTGCATTTCCAGACAAACCCGCGCATTTTCCCGGCAGCCCGCAATAGGAGACAATTGGGGAAGTCACGCTGAGGGCTCCTAGGAAATCCCAGGCGCTGCGACAGAGGACAGAACCTCGCCCATCCAGAATTCCGGAACGCGGCCGAGTGGTTGGGGAGGTTTGGGGCCGCCCTCCACGAAGCTGCATGGTGTCACAGGTGTTCCCTGGCAGGGGAAATTATGCTAATTACATCATCTGTCCAGGGGTTGGCAGTAGATGCTACCTGCATTTCCAGCCCATCCCCCGCTTTCCCAATTAACCCGCACTACGAGAAACTCGGGGAAAACACTCGGACGGCTCCTAGGAGATCCGAGGCGCTGCAGACAGAGGACGGAACTTCTCCACACTCAAAATTCCGGAACGCGCCCGAGTGGGTGGGGGAGGTTTGGGGCCGCTCTCCACGCAGCTGCCTGGTGTCACAGGTGTTCCCTAGCAGGGGGAAGTCCGCTAAATACCTCATTTGTCCAGGGGGAGTCACTAGATGCTACCTTCATTTCAGACCAACCCTCGCATTTCCCCGGCAGCCCGCACTAGGGGACACTCAGGGAAGACAAGCGGAGGGCTCCTAATAGATCCGAGGCGCTGCAGACAGAGGACGGAACTTCTCCACACTCAGAATTCCGGAACGAGGCCGAGTGGGTGTGGGAGGATTGGGGCCGCCCTCCACGAAGCTGCCTGGTGTCACAGGTGTTCCCTGGCAGGGGTAGTCCGCAAATTACCTCATCAGTCTATGGGGAGGCACTAGATGCTACCTGCATTTCCAGCCTAACCTCCGACTTTACCCAGTCGCCCACAATAGGAGACACTCGGGGAAGACAACGGATGGCTCCTAGGTGATCCCAGGCTCTGCAGACAGAAGACGGAACCTCGCCACTCTCAGAATTCCGGAACGCGGCCGAGTCGATGGGGAGATTTGGGACGGCCTTCCACGCAGCTGCCTGTTGTCACAGGTGTTCCCTGGAAGGGGGAATTCCACTAATTACCTGATCTGTCCAGGGGGAGGCACTAGATGCTACCTGAATTTCCAGCCCAACCCCCTCCTTTCCCCGGCAGCCCGCACTAGGAGACACTCGGGGAAGACACGCGGATGGCTCCTAGGAAATCCCAGGCGCTGCAGACAGAGGACAGAACCTCGCCACATCCAGAATTCCGGAACGCGGCCGAGTGGGTTGGGGAGGTTTGGGGCCGCCCTCCACGTAGCTGCATGGTGTCACAGGTGTTCCCTGGCAGGGGAAATTATGCTAATTACATCATCTGTCCAGGGGTAGGCAGTAGATGCTACCTGCATTTCCAGCCCAACCCCCGCCTTTCCCATTAACCCGCACTACGAGAAACTCGGGGAAAACACGCGGACGGCTCCTAGGAGATCCCAGGCGCTGCAGACAGAGGACGGAACCTCGCCACACTCAAAATTCCGGAACGCGCCCGAGTGCGTGAGGGAGGTTTGGGCCGCTCTCCACGCAGCTGCCTGGTGTCACAGGTGTTCCCTAGCAGGGGGAAGTCCGCTAAATACCTCATCTGTCCAGGGGGAGTCACTAGATGCTACCTGCATTTCCAGACCAACCCTCGCATTTCCCCTGCAGCCCGCAATAGGAGACAATTGGGGAAGTCACGCTGAGGGCTCCTAGGAGATCCTGGCGCTGCAGACGGAGGACGGAACCTCGCCACACTCAGAATTCCGGAACGCGGCCGAGTGGTTTCGGAAGGTTTGGGGCCGCCCTCCACGCAGCTGCATGGTGTCACAGGTGTTCCCTGGCAGGGAAAATTCTGCTAATTACCTCATCTGTCCAGGGGTAGGCAGTAGATGCTACCTGCATTTCCAGCCCAACCCCCGCATTTCCCCATTAACCCGCACTACGGGAAACTCGGGGAAAACACGTGGAGGGCTCCTAGAAGATCCCAGGCCCTGCAGACAGAGGACGGAACCTCGCCACACTCAGAATTCCGGAACGCGGCCGAGTGGGTGTGGGAGGATTGGGGCCACTTCCACGCAGCTACCTGGTGTCACAGGTGTTCCCTGGCAGGGGGAAGTCCGCTAATTACCTGATCTGTCCATGGGGAGGCACTAGATGCTACCTGCATTTCCAACCCTACCCCCTAATTTCCCCGGCAGCCCGCATAGGAGACACTCGGGGAAGACACGCGGAGGGCTCCTAGGAGATCCAAGGCTCTTCAGACCGAGGACGGAACCTCGCCAAAATCAGAATATCGGAACGAGCCCGAGTGGTTGGGGGAGGTTTGGGGCCGACCTCCACGCAGATGCCAGGTGTCACAGTTGTTCCCTGGCAGGGGAAAAACCGCTTATTACCTCACAAGTCCAGTGGGAGGCATTAGATGCTACCTTCATATCCAGCCAACCCCCGAATTTCCCCGGCAGCCCACAATAGTAGACCCTCGGGGAAGACACGCGGAGGGCTCCTAGGAGATCCCAGGCTCTGCAGACAAATGACAGAACCTCGCCACACTCAGAATTCCGGATCGCGGCCGAGTCGATGGGGGAGGTTTGGGGCCGCCCCCCACACAGCTGCCTGTTGTCACAGGTGTTCCCTGGAAGGGGGAAGTCCACTAATTACCTGATCTGTCCAGGGGTAGGCAGTAGATGCTACCTGCATTTCCAGCCCAACCCCTGCATTTCCCCATTAACCCGCACTACGGGAAACTCGGGGAAAACACGCGGAGGGCTCCTAGGAGATCCCAGGCGCTGCAGACAGAGGACGGAACCTCGCCACACTCAAAATTCCCAAACGCGCCCGAGTGGGTGGGGGAGGTTTGGGGCCGCACTCCACGCAGCTGCCTTGTGTCACAGGTGTTCCCTAGCAGGGGGAAGTCCGCTAAATACCTCATCTGTCCAGGGGAAGGCACTAGATGCTACCTGCATTTCCAGACCAACCCTCGCATTTCCCCGGCAGCCCGCAATAGGAGACAATTGGGGAAGACACGCTGAGGGCTCCTAGGAGATCCCTGGCGCTGCAGACAGAGGACGGAACCTCGCCACACTCAGAATTCCGGAACGTGGCCAAGTGGGTGGGGGAGGTTTGTGGCCGCCCTCCACGAAGCTGCCTGGTGTCACAGGTGTTCCCTGGAAGGGGGAAGTCCACTAATTACCTGATCTGTCCAGGGGGAGGCACTAGATGCTACCTGAATTTCCAGCCCAACCCCCGCCTTTCCCCGGCAGCCCGCACTAGGAGACACTCGGGGAAGACACGCGGATGGCTCCTAGGAAATCCCAGGTGCTGCAGACAGAGGACAGAACCTCGCCACATCCAGAATTCTGGAACGCGGCCGAGTGGGTTTGGGAGGTTTGGGGCCGCCCTCCACGAAGCTGCATGGTGTCACAGGTGTTCCCTGGCAGGGGAAATTATGCTAATTACATCATCTGTCCAGGGGTAGGCAGTAGATGCTACCTGCATTTCCAGCCCAACCCCCGCCTTTCCCCATTAACCCGCACTACGAGAAACTCGGGGAAAACACGGGGACGGCTCCTAGGAGATCCCAGGCGCTGCAGACAGAGGACGGAACCTCGCCACACTCAAAATTCCGGAACGCGCCCGAGTGGGTGGGGGAGATTTGGGGCCGCTCTCCACGCAGCTGCCTGGTGTCACAGGTGTTCCTTAGCAGGGGGAAGTCCGCTAAATACCTCATCTGTCCAGGGGGAGTCACTAGATGCTACCTGCATTTCCAGACAAACCCTCGCATTTTCCCGGCAGCCCGCAATAGGAGACAATTGGGGAAGTCACGCTGAGGGCTCCTAGGAAATCCCAGGCGCTGCAGACAGAGGACAGAACCTCGCCACATCCAGAATTCCGGAACGCGGCCGAGTGGGTTGGGGAGGTTTGGGGCCGCCCTCCACGAAGCTGCATGGTGTCACAGGTGTTCCCTGGCAGGGGAAATTATGCTAATTACATCATCTGTCCAGGGGTTGGCAGTAGATGCTACCTGCATTTCCAGCCCATCCCCCGCCTTTCCCAATTAACCCGCACTACGAGAAACTCGGGGAAAACACTCGGACGGCTCCTAGGAGATCCGAGGCGCTGCAGACAGAGGACGGAACTTCTCCACACTCAAAATTCCGGAACGCGCCCGAGTGGGTGGGGGAGGTTTGGGGCCGCTCTCCACGCAGCTGCCTGGTGTCACAGGTGTTCCCATGGGGGAAGTCCGCTAAATACCTCATTTGTCCAGGGGGAGTCACTAGATGCTACCTTCATTTCCAGACCAACCCTCGCATTCCCCGGCAGCCCGCACTAGGGACACTCAGGGAAGACAAGCGGAGGCTCCTAATAGATCCGAGGCGCTGCAGACAGAGGACGGAACTTCTCCACACTCAGAATTCCGGAACGAGGCCGAGTGGGTGTGGGAGGATTGGGGCCGCACTCCACGAAGCTGCCTGGTGTCACATATGTTCCCTGGCAGGGGAATTTGCTAATTACCTCATCTGTCCAGGGGTATGCAGTACATGCTACCTACATTTCCAGCCCAACCCCCGCATTTCCCATTAGCCCCACTACGAGAAACTCGGGGAAGACACACGGATGGCTCCTAGGAGATCCCAGGCGCTGCAGACAAAGGACGGAACCTCTCCAAACTCAAAATTCCGGAACGCACCCGAGTGGGTGGGGAGGTATGGGGCCGCCCTCCACGCAGCTGCCTGATGTCACAGGTGTTCCCTGGCAGAGGAAATCCGCTAATTACCTGATCTGTCCAGGGGAGGCACTAGATGCTACCTGCATTTCCAGCACAACCCCCTCCTTTCCCCGGCTGCCCGCACTATAGAGACACTCGGGGAAGACACACGGATGGCTCCTAGGAGATCCCTGGCGCTGCAGACAGAGGACGGAACCTCGCCACACTCAAAATTCCGTAATGCGGCCGAGTGTGTGGGGGAGGTTTATGGCCGCCCACCACGCAGCTGCCTGTTGTCACAGGTGTTCCATGGCAGGGGGAAGTCCGCTAATTTCCTGATCTGTCCAGGGGGATGCTCTAGATGCTACGTGCATTTCCAGCCCAACCCCCGAATTTCCCCGGCAGCCCGCACTAGAATACACTCGGGGAAGACACGCGGACGGCTCCTAGGAGATCCCAGGCGCTGCAGACATAAAACGGAACCTCGCCACAATCAGAATTTCGGAACACGGCCGAGTGGGTGGGGGGTTTGGTGCCGCCCTCCACGCAGCTACCTGGTGTCACAGGTGTTCCCTGGCAGGGCGAAGTCCACTAATTACCTCATCTGACCAGGGGAGGCACTAGAAGCTACCTGCATTTCCAGCCCAACACCCGCCATTCCCCGGCAGCACGCACTAGGAGACCCTCGGGGAAGACACGCGGAATGCTCGAAGGAGATCCCAGGCGCTGCA
>NW_022588864.1:0-9169 GCF_009834535.1 Camelus ferus | reverse complement strand
CTAGCTTGTTGGGAACACAAGTTTTCTTTTATTTCCAACTCCACTCATACATATATAGGGAAGGAACTAGCTCCAACTCGGTTTTACAGTGAAAACTGCAGGAACTTCAAACCGGCACTAGGAAACAGACTGAGAACCAGAGTAAAGTTTCTCCTGCAACCCGTTCCCTTTGTGCTAGATGAACGAACGTCTCTCCACTGCTCAGTTTTGAGATATAATGTGTGTGAAAGCCGTCCGTTCAACTAGCTTGTTGGGAACACAAAGTTTCTTTTCAGTTTCCAACTCCACTCCATACTTATATGGGGGTACTAGCTCCAACTCGGTTTTTACAGTGAAACTGCAGGAACTTCAAACCGGCAACTAGGAAACAGACTGAGAAAGCAGAGTAAAAGTTTCTCCTGCACCCCCGTTCCCTTGTGCTCGATGAACGAACGTCTCTCCACATGCTCAGTTTTTGAGAGATAAGTGTGTGTGAAGCGGTCCTTCAACTAGATTGTTGGGAAAACAAAGTTTCTTTTCAAGTTTTCCAACTCCACTCCATACCTATATATGGGAAGGTACTAGCTCCAACTCCGTTGTACAGTGAAAAATGCGGAACTTCAAACCGGCACTAGGAAACAGACTGAGAACCAGAGTAAAAGTTTCTCCTGCAACCCGTTCCCTTTGTGCTAGATGAACGAACGTCTCTCCACATGTTCAATTTTGAGAGATAGTGTGTGTGAAAGAAGTCCTTCAACTAGCTTTTGGGAACACAATTTTCTTTTCAGTTTCCAACTCCACTCCTACATATATATGGGAAAGTACTAGCTCCAACTCTCGTTTACAGTGAAAATGCAGGAACTTCACCGGCACTAGGAAACAGACTGAGAACCAGAGTAAAAGTTTCTCCTGCACCGTTCCAATTGTGCTAGATGACGAACGTCTCTCCACATGCGCTCCGTTTGAGAGATAGTGTGTGTAATGAAGTCCTTCACCTAGCTTGCTGGGACACAAAGTTTTTCTTTCAGTTTCCAACTCCACTCCATACATATATTGGGAAGGTACAAGCTCCAACTCAGATTTACAAGTGAAAACTGCAGAACTTCAAACCGTCACTAGGAACAGACTGAGAAAACAGTGTAAAAGTCCTCCTGCACCCCCGTTGCCCCCTTTGCTAGATGAACGAACGTCTCTCCACATGCTCGGTTTTCAGAGATAAGTGTGGTTTGAAAGCCGTCCTTCACTAGCTGTTGGGACACAAAGTTCTTTTCAGTTTCCAACTCCACTCCATACATATATTTGCAAGGTACTAGCTCCAACTCCGTTTTACAGTGAAAACTGCAGGAACTTCAAACCGGCACTAGGAAACAGACTTGAAACCGAGTAAAGTTTCCCCTGCAAAACCGTTCCCTTGTGCTAGATGACGAAAGTCTCTCCACAATGCACAGTTTTGAGAGATAAGTGTGTGGAAAGCCGCTTCAACTGAGCTTGTTTGGGAACACAACGTTTCTTTCAGTTCCAACTCCACTCCATTCATATTATGGGAAATACTAGCTCCAACTCGGTTTTACACAGTGTGAAAACTGCAGGAATTTCAAACCGGCATAGGAAACAGACAGAGAAAACAAGTAAAAGTTTCTCCTGCAACCGTTTCCCTTTTTGCTAGATGACGAACTCTCTCCACATGCTCGTTTTGAGAATGTGTGTGTGAAAGCCGTCCTTCAACTAGCTGTTGGGAACACAAAGTTCTTTTCATTCAACTCCACTCCATACATATATAGGGAAGGTACTAGCCCAACTCGGTTAACACAGTGAAGCGCAGGAACTTCAAACCAGCACTAGGAAACAGACTGAGAAACCAGAGTAAAAGTTTTCTCCGCACCCCGTTCCAATTGTTCTAGATGAACAACGTCTCACCACATGCTCAGTTTTGAGAGATAAGTGTGTGTGAAAGAAGTCCTTCAACTAGCTTGTGGGACACAAAAGTTCTTTCAGTTTCCAACTCCACTCCATACATATATATGAGGTAAACTAGCTCCAACTCGTATTTACAGTGAAAACTGCAGGAACTTCAAAACGGCACTAGGAAACAAGATTGAGAAAACAGAGTAAATGTTTCTCCTGCAACCCTTTCCCTTTTTTGCTAGATGAAACGAACGTCTCCACATGCTCAGTTTTGAGAGATAAGTGTCTGTGAAAGCCGTACTTCAACTAGCTTGTTGGGAACACAAAGTTTCTTTTCAGTTTCCAACTCCACTCCATTACATATATATGGGAAGGACAGCTCCACCTCAACTCGGTTTACAGTGAAACTGCAGGAACTACTTCAAACGCACTAGGAAACAGACTGAGAACCAGAGTAAAAGTTTCTCCTGCAAACCCGTTCCCTTTGTGCTAGATGAACGACACGTCTCTCCACATGCTCAGTTTTGAGAAATAATTGTGTGTGAAAGCCGCCTTCAACTAGCTTGTGGGACACCAGTTTCTTTTCAGTTTCCAACTCCACTCCATACTTATATATGGGAAGTACAGCTCCAACTCGGTTTTACAGTGAAAACTGCAGGAACTTCAAACCGGCACTAGGAAACCGACTGAGAACAGAGTAAAATTTCCTCCTGCAACCCTTCCCTTTGTGCTAGATGAACGAACGTCTCTCCACATGCTCAGTTTTGAGAGATAAGTGTGTGTGAAAGCGGTCCTTCAACTAGATTGTTGGGAACACAAAGTTTCTTTTTCAGTTTCCAACTCCACTCCATACATATATATGGGAAGTACTAGCTCCAACTCCGTTTACAGTGAAAAATGCATGAACTTCAAACCGGCACTAGGAAACAGACTGGAAACCCGAGTAAAAGTTCTCCTTGCAACCCGTCCTCCTTTGTGCTAGATGAACGAACCTCTCTCCACATGTTCAATTTTGAGAGATAAGTGTGTGTGAAAAAGTCCTTCAACTAGCTTGTTGGGAACACAATTTTTCTTTTCATTTCCACTCCCCTCCATACATATATCTGGAAAAGTACTCGCTCCCACTCCGTTTTCAGTGAAAAATGCAGGAACTTCAAACCGGCACTAGGAACAGACTGAGAAACCAGAGTAAAAGTTTTTCCTGCACCTGTTCCAATTGTGCTGAGATTAACGAACGTCTCTCCACATGCTCAGTTTTGAGGAGATAGTGTGTGTAATGAAGTCCTTCAACTAGCTGCTGGGACACAAATTTCTTCAGTTTCCAACTCCACTCCATACATATATATGGGAAGGTACAAGCTCCAACTCAGATTTACAGTGAAAACTGCAGGAACTTCAAACCGGCACTAGGAAACAGACTGAGAAAACAGTGTAAAAATTCTCCTGCAAACCCGTTCCCCTTGTGCTAGATGAACGAACGTCTCTCCACATGCTCGGTTTGAGAGATAAGGGTGTGTGAAAGCGTCCTTCAATAGCTTGTTGGAACACAAAGTTTCTTTTCAGTTCCAACTCCACTCCATACATATATTGCACGGTACTAGCTCCAACTATACTTTCCGTTTACAGTGAAAACTGCAGGAACTTCAACCGGCACTAGGAAACAGACTGAGAAACCAGAGTAATGTTTCCCCTGCAACCCGTTCCCTTGGTCGATGAACGAAAGTCGCTCCCACAGCTCAGCAGAGAGATAAGTGTGTGTGAAAGCCGGCCTTCAACTAGATGTTGGGAACACAAGATTCTTTTCAGTTTCCAACTCACTCCATTCATATAGATGGGAAGATACTAGCCCACTTCCGTTTTACAGTGAAAACGACTCCGGAATTTCAAACCGGGCACTAGGAACAGACTGAGAAAACAGTAAAGTTTCCCTGCAACCCGTTCCCTTTCTGCTAGATGACGAACGTCGCTCCACATGCTCAGTTTTTGAGAGATAAGTGTGTGTGAAAGCCCGTCCTTCAACTAGCGTGGGAACACAAAGGTCTTCTTTTCAGTTCCCACTCCACTCCATTCATAGATGGGAAGGTACTTACTGCTCCAACTCGGTTTACAGTGAAACTGCAGGAAATTCAAACCGGAACTAGGAAACAGACTGAGAAACCAGAGACAACAGTTTCTCCTGCCCCTGTTCCAATGTTCTAGATGAACGAACGTCTCTCCACATACGCATTTTGAGGATAATTGTGTGTGAAAGCCGTCCTTCAACTAGCTTGTGGGAACACAATGTTTCTTTTCATTGCCAACTCCACTCCATACATATATATGGGAAGGTACTAGCTCCAACTCGGTTTTACAGTGAAAACTGCAGGAACTTCAAAACCGGCACTAGGAACAGACTGAGAAAGACGCGTAAATTTCTCCTGCAACCCCGCCCTTGTGCTAGATGATGACGTCTCTCACATGCTCAATTTTGAGAGATAAGTGTGTGGAAAGAAGTCCTTCAACTAGCTTGTTGGGAACACAAAGTTTCTTTTCAGTTTTCCAACTCCTCCATACATATATATGGGAAGGACTAGCTCCAACACGGTTTTACAGTGAAAACTGCAGAACTTCAAACCGGCACTAGGAAACAGACTGAGAAACCATAGCAAAATTTCTCTGCCCCCGTTCCCTTTGTGCGACATGACGAACGTCTCTCCACATGCTCAGTTTTGAGAGATAAGTGTGTGTGAAAGCGTCCTTCACTATCTTGTTGGGAACACAAAGTTTCTTTTCAGTTTCCATCTCCACTCCTTACATATATATGGGAAGGTTCGAGCTCCAACTCAGTTTTACAGTGAAACTGCAGGAACTTCAAACCGGCACTAGAAACAGACTGAGAACCAGAGTAAAAGTTTCTCCTGCAACCCGTTCCCTTTTTGCTAGTGAACGAACGTCTCCACATGCTCAGTTTTGAGGATTAGTGTGTGTGAAAGCCGTCCTTCAACTAGATTGTTGGGAACACAAAGTTTCTTTTCAGTTTCCACTCCACTCCATACATATATGGGAAGGTACTAGCTCCAACTCGTTTAACAGTGAAAGCTGCAGGAACTCAAACCAGGCACTAGGAAACAGACTGAGAAACCAGAGTAAGTTTCTCCTGCACCCCGTTCACAATTTTCTAGATGAACGAACGTCTCACCCATGCTCATTTTTGAGAGATAAGTTGTGTGTGAAAGAAGTCCTCAACTAGCTTGTTGGAACACAAAGTTTCTTTTCAGTTTCCAACTCCACTCCATACATATATATGGGAAGGTACTAGCTCCAACACCTATTTACAGTGAAACTGCAGGAACTTCAAACGCACTAGGAAACAGATTGAGAAAACAGAGTAAATGTTTCTCCCGCACCCTTTCCCTTTTTTGCTAGATGAACGAACGTCTCTCCACATGCTCAGTTTTTGAGAGATAAGTGTCTGTGAAAGCCGTACTCAACTAGCTTGTTTGGAACACAAAGTTCTTTTCAGTTTCCAACTCCACTCCATACATATATATGGAAGTAACGCTCCACTCGGTTTTACAGTGAAAACTGCAGGAACTTCAAACCGGCACTAGGAAACAGACTGAGAAACCAGAGTAAAAGTTTCTCCTGCAACCCGTTCCCTTGTGCTAGATGAACGAACGTCTCTCCACATGCTCAGTTTTTGAGAAATAATTGTGTGTGAAGCCGTCCTTCAACTAGCTTTTGGGAACACAAGTTTCTTTTCAGTTTCCCAACTCCACTCCATACATATATATGGGAAGGTACTAGCTCCAACTCGGTTTTTACAGTGAAAACTGCGGAACTTCAAACCGGCACTATGAAACAGACTGAGAAAGCAGAGTAAAAGTTTCTCCTGCAACCCGTTCCCTTTGTGCTAGATGAACGAACGTCTCTTCCACATCTTCAATTTGAGAGATAAGTGTGTGTGAAAGCCGTCCTTCAACTAGCTTGGTTGTGGAACACAAGTTGTCTTTTCAGTTTCCAACTCCTACTCCATAGCATATATATGGGAAGGGACTAGCTGCCACCTCGTGTTTACAGTGAAAACTGCAGGACTTCAAAACAGGCACTAGGAAACAGACTGAGAAACAGAGTAAAGTTTCTCCTGCAACCCGTTCCCCTTGTGCTAGATGAACGAACGTCTCTCACATGCTCAGTTTTGAGAGATAATGTGCTGTGAAAGAAGTCCTTCAACTAGCTTGTTGGGAACACAAAGTTTCTTTTCAGTTTCCAACTCCACTCCATACTATATATATGGGAAGGTACTAGCTCCAACTCCGGTTTACAGTGAAAACTGCAGGAACTTCAAACCGGCACTAGGAAACAGACTGAGAAACCAGAGTAAAAGTTTCTCCTGCAACCCGTTCCCTTTGTGCTAGATGAACGAACGTCTCTCCACATGCTCAGTTTTGAGAGATAAGTGTGTGTGAAAGCCGTCCTTCAAACTAGCTTGTTGGGAACACAAAGTTTCTTTTCAGTTTCCAACTCCACTCCATACATATATATGGGAAGGTACTAGCTCCAACTCGGTTTTACAGTGAAAACTGCAGGAACTTCAAACCGGCACTAGGAACAGACTGAGAAACAGAGTAAAAGTTTCTCCTGCAAACCCGTTCCCTTTGTGCTAGATGAACGAACGTCTCTCCACATGCTCAGTTTGAGAGATAGTGTGTGTGAAAGCCGTCCTTCAACTAGCTTGTTGGGAACACAAAGTTTCTTTTCAGTTCCCAACTCCACTCCATACATATATATGGGAAGGTACTAGCTCCAACTCGGTTTTAACAGTGAAACTGCAGGAATTTCAAACCGGCACTAGGAAACAGACTGAGAAACCAGAGTAAAAGTTTCTCCTGCAACCTGTTCCAATTGTGCTAGATGAACGAACGTCTCTCCACATAGCTCAGTTTTGAGAGATAAGTGTGTGTGAAAAGCCGTCCTTCAACTAGCTTGTTGGGACACAAAGTTTCTTTCAGTTTCCAACTCCTATCCATACATATATATGGGAAAGTACTAGCTCCAACTCGGTTTTACAGTGAAAACTGCAGGAACTTCAAAACGGCACTAGGAAACAGAACTGAGAAACCAGAGTAAAAGTTTCTCCTGCAACCCGTTCCCCTTGTGCTAGATGAATGAACGTCTCTCCACATGCTCAATTTTGAGAGATAAGGTGTGTGAAAGAAGTCCTTCAACTAGCTTGTTGGGAACACAAAGTTTTCTTTCAGTTTCCAACTCCACTCCATACATATATCTGGGAAGGAACTAGCTCAAACACGGTTTTACAGTGAAAACTGCAGGAACTTCAAACCGGCACTAGGAAACAGACTGAGAAACCAGAGTAAAAGTTCTCCTGCAACCGTTCCCTTTGTGCTAGATGAACGAACGTCTCTCCACATGCTCAGTTTGGAGAGATAAGTGTGTGTGAAAGCCGTCCTTCAACTATCTTGTTTGGGAACACAAAGTTTTCTTTCAGTTTCCAATCTCCACTCCATTACATATATATGGGAAGGTACTAGCTCCAACTCGGTTTTACAGTGAAAACTGCAGGAACTTCAAACCGGCACTAGGAAACAGACTGAGAAACCAGAGTAAAAGTTTCTCCTGCAACCCGTTCCCTTTTTTGCTAGATGAACGAACGTCTCTCCACATGCTCAGTTTTGAGAGATAAGTGTGTGTGAAAGCCGTCCTTCAACTAGCTTGTTGGGAACACAAAGTTTCTTTTCAGTTCCAAACTCCACTCCATAAATATATATGGGAAGGTACTAGCTCCAACTCGGTTTAACAGTGAAAGCTGCAGGAACTTCAAACCGCACTAGGAAACAGACTGAGAAACCAGAGTAAAAGTTTCTCCTGCACCCCGTTCCAATTTGTGCTAGATGAACGAACGTCTCACCACATGCTCAGTTTTGAGAGATAAGTGTGTGTGAAAGACGTCCTTCAAACTAGCTTGTTGGGAACACAAAGTTTCTTTTCAGTTTCCAACTCCACTCCATTACATATATATGGGAAGGTACTAGCTCCAACTCCGTATTTACAGTGAAAACTGCAGGAACTTCAAAACGGCCATAGGAAACAGATTGAGAAACGAGTAATGTTTCTCCGCAACCCTTTCCCTTTTTGCTAGATGAACGAACGTCTCCTCCACATGCTCAGTTTTGAGAGATAAGTGTGTTGAAAGCGTCCTTCAACTAGCTGTTGGGAACACAAAGTTTCTTTTCAGTTTCCAACTCCACTCCATACATATATATGGGAAGGAACTAGATCCAACTCGGTTTTACAGTGAAAACTGCAGGAACTTCAAACCGGCACTAGGAACAGACTGAGAAACCAGAGTAAAAGTTTCTCCTGCAACGCGTTCCCTTTGTGCTAGATGAACGAACGTCTCTCCACATGCTCAGTTTTGAGAAATAATTGTGTGTGAAAGCCGTCCTTCACTAGCTTGTTGGGAACACAAAGTTTCTTTTCAGTTTCCAACTCCACTCCATACTTATATATGGGAAGGTACTAGCTCCAACTCGGTTTTACAGTGAAAACTGCAGGAACTTCAAACCGGCACTAGGAAACAGACTGAGAAAGCAGAGTAAAAGTTTCCTCCTGCACCCCGTTCCCTTTGTGCTAGATGAACGAAAGTCTCTCCACATGCTCAGTTTTTGAGAGATAAGTGTGTGTGAAGCGGTCCTTTCAACTAGATTGTTGGGAACACAAAGTTTCTTTTTTCAGTTTCCAACTCCACTCCATAATATTAATGGGAAGGTACTAGCTCTCTCCAACTCCGTTTACAGTGAAAAATGCAGGAACATCAAACCGGCACTAGGAAACGACTGAGAAACCAAGAGTAAAAGTTTCCCCTGCAACCCGTTCCCTTTGTGCTAGATGAACGAACGTCTCTCCACATGCTCAGTTTTGAAGAGATAAGTGTGTGTGAAAGCCGTCCTTCAACTAGCTTGTTGGGAACACAAAGTTTCTTTTCAGTTCCCAACTCCACTCCATTCATATATATGGGAGGTACTAGTTCCAACTCGGTTTTACAGTGAAAACTGCAGGAAATTCAAAACCGGAACTAGGAAACAGACTGAGAAACAGAGTAAAAGTTTCTCCTGCCCGCTGTTCCAATTGTTCTAGATGAACGACGTCCTCTCCACATACTCAGTTTTGAGAGATAATTGTGTGTGAAAGCCGTCCTTCAACTAGCTTGTTGGGAACACAAAGTTTCTTTCAGTTTCCAACTCCTCTCCATACATATATATGGGAAGGTACTAGCTCCACTCGG
>NW_022588863.1:0-9181 GCF_009834535.1 Camelus ferus | reverse complement strand
CACATGCTCAGTAGCTGAGAGATAAGTGTGTGTGAAAGCCTTCCATCACCTAGCTTGTGGGAACACAAAGTTTCTTTCAGTTGCAAATCCACTCCATACATATATATATGGGGAGGTTACAGCTCCAACTCTGTTTACAGTGAAAAACGCAGGAACTTCATACCGGCACTAGGAAACAGACTGAAAAACAGAGTAAAGTTTCTCCTGCAACCCGTTCACATTGTGCTAGATGAACGAACGTCTCTCCACATGCTCAGTCTGAGAGATAATTGTGTGTGAAAGCCTTGTTTCACCTAGCTTGTTTGGAACACAAAGTTTCTTTTCATTTGCAAAACTACACTCCAATACATATATGGTGAGGTTACTAGCCCAACTCTGTTTTACCGTGAAAACTGAAGGAACTTCACCCGGCAGTAGGAAACAGTCTGAGAAACCAGAGTAACAATTTTCTCCTGCAATCCTTTCCCTTTGTGTATATGAACGACTTCTCTCTCATGCTCAGTTCTAAGAGATAGTTCGTGTGAAAGCCGTCCTTCAACTAGCTTGTTGGGACAAAGTTTATTTTCAGTGCAAACTCCACTCCACATAGATATGGGGAGGTATTAGCTCCAACTCGGTTTTGCAGTGAAAACTGCAGGAACTTCAAACCGGCACTACGGAAATAATGAGAAACCAGAGTAAAAGTTTCTCCTGCCGCCCGTTCCCTTTTTGCTAATTGTACGAACCTCTCTCCACATGCTCAGTTCTGAGAGATAAGTGTGTGTGAAAGCCGTCCTTCACCTAGCGTTTTGGGAACAGAAAGTTTCTTTTCATTTGCAAATTCCGTCCATACATATATATGGGGATGTACTAGTTCCAACTCTGTTTTTCAGTGAAAAATGCATGAACTTCAAACCGGCACTAGGAAAAAGACTGAGAAACCACAGTAAAAGTTTCCCCTGCACACCGTTTCCTTGTGCTAGATGAACGAACGTCTCTCCACATGCTCAGTTCTGAGAGATAAGTTGTGTGTGAAAGCCGTCCTTCACTTAGCTCTTGGGAACACAAAGTTTCTTTCAGTTGCAAACTCCACTCCATACATATATATGGGGATGGTAACTAGCTCCAACTCTGTTTACAGTGAAAAACTGCTGGAAAAATCATACCGGCACTAGGAAACGACTGAAAAAACCAGAGTAATAGTTTCTCCTGCAACCCGTTCCCTTTGTGCTAGATGAACGAACGCTCTCCACATGCTCAGTTCTGAGAGATAAGTGTGTGTGAAAGCCGTCCCTCAGCTAGCTTGTTGGAACACCAAAGTTCCTTCAGTTGCAAACTCCACTCCATAATATATATGAGGGAGTACTAGCTCCAAATCGGTTTTACAGTAAAAATTAAGAAACTTCACATGGCACTAGGAAACAGTCTGAGAAACCAGTGTAAAAGTTTCCCTGCAACACTTTCCCTTTGTGCTAGATGAACGAAACGTCTCTCACATGCTCAGTTCTTAGAGATAAGTGTGTGTGAAAGCCGTCCTTCAACTAGCTTGTTGGGAACACAAAGTTTCTTTTCACTTGCAAACTCCACTCCATATATATATATGGGGATGGTACTAGTCCAACGCGGTTTAACAGTGAAAAATTGCAGAACTTCAAACCGGCAACAAGGAAACAGAGAAACCAGAGTAAAATTTCCTGCAACCCTTTCCCTTTGTGCTAGATGAAAGAAAGTCTCCACATGCCTCAGTTCTGAGAGAAAGTGTGGTGTGAAAGCCGTCCTTCAACTAGCTTGTGGAACACAAAGTTTCTTTTCACTTGCAAAATCCACTCCATACATATATGGGTAGGAACAAGCTTCAACTCTGTTTACAGTGAAAAACTGCAGGAACTTCAAACCGGCACTTGGAAACAGACTGAGAACCAGAGTAAAAGTTTTCTCCTGCCACCTATTCCGTTTGTGCTAATTGTACGAAACTCTCTCCACATGCTCAGTTCTGAGAGATAAGTGTGTGTGAAAGCCGTCCTTCAACTAGCTTTTTGGGAACACAAAGTTTCTTTTCACTTGCAAAATCCACTCCATACTTATATATGGGTAGGTACCTGCTCCAACTCGGTTTTACAGTGAAAACTTCAGGAACTTCAAACCGGCACTAGGAAACAGACTGAGAATCCACAGTAAAAGTTTCCCCTGCACACCATTCCCTTTGTCCTAGATGAACGAACATCTCTTCATATGCTAAGTTCTGAGACATAAGTGTGTGTGGAAGCCGTCCTTCACCTAGCTTGTTTGGAACACAAAGTTTCTTTTCAGTTGCAAACTCCATTCATACATATTAATGGGGGGGGTACTAGCTCCAACACGGTTTTACAGTTAAAACTGCAGGATGTTCAAACCGGCACTAGGAAACAGACTGAGAAAGCAGAGTAAAAGTTCCTCCTGCAACCCGTTCCATTTGTGCTAGAGGAATGAACTTCTCTCCATATTCTCAGTTCTGAGAGATAAGTGTCGTGAAAGCCGTCCTTCACCTAGCTGTTGGGAAACACAAAGTTACTTTTCTTTTGCAAACTCCACTCCATACATATATATGGGGAGGTACTAGCTCCACACACTGTTTTACAGTGAAAACTGCAGGAAATTCATACCGGCACTAGGAAACAGACTGAAAAAACCAGAGTAAAAGTTTCTCCTGCAACCCGTTCCCTTGTGCTAGATGAACGAACGTCTCTCCACATGCTCAGTTCTGAGAGATAAGTGTGTGTGAAGCCGTCCTTCACCTAGCTTGTTTGGAACACAAAGTTTCTTTTCAGTTGCAAACTCCAATCCATACATATATATGGTGAGGTACTAGCTCCAACTCTGTTTTACAGTGAAAACTGAAGGAACTTCACACCGGCAGTAGGAAACAGTATGAGAAACCAGAGTAAAATTTTCTCCTGCAACCCGTTCCCTTTGTGCTATATGAACGACCTTCTCTCCACATGCTCAGTTCTGAGAGATAAGTGTGTATGAAAACCGTCTTTCACCTAGCTTGTTTGGAACACAAAGTTTCTTTTCACTTGCAAACTCCAATCCATACATATTTATGGGGGGGTACTAGCTCCAACTCGGTTTTACAGTTAAAACTGCAGGATCTTCAAACCGGCACTAGGAAACAGACTGAGAAAGCAGAGTAAAAGTTTCTCCTGCAACCCGTTCCCTTTGTGCTAGAGGAATGAACGTCTCTCCATATGCTCAGTTCTGAGAGATAAGTGTGTGTGAAAGCCGTCCTTCCCCTTGCTTGTTGGGAACACAAAGTTTCTTTTCAGTTGCAAACTCCACTCCATACATATATATGGGGAGGTACTAGCTCCAACTCTGTTTTACCGTGAAAACTGCAGGAAATTCAAACCGGCACTAGGAAACAGACTGAGAAACCAGAGTAAAAATTTATCCTGCAACCCGTTCCTTTCTGCTAGATGAACGAACGTCTCTCCAAATGCTCAGTTCTGAGAGATAAGTGTGTGTGAATGCCGTCCTTCAACTAGCTTGTTGGGAACACAAAGTTTCTTTTCAGTTGCAAAATCCACTCCTTACATACATATGGGAAGGTACGATCTCCAACTCGATTTTACAGTGAAAACTGCAGGAAATTCCAACCGGAAGTAGGAAAAAGTCTGAGAAACCAGAGTAAAAGTTTCTCCTGCAACCCGTTCCCTTTGTGCTAGATGAACGACCTTCTCTCCACATGCTCAGTTCTGAGAGATAAGTGTGTGTGAAAACCGTCCTTCACCTAGCTTGTTGGGAACACAAATTTCTTTTCACATGCAAACTCCACTCCATACATATATATGGGGAGGTACAAGCTCCAACTCGGTTTTACAGTGAAAACTGCAGGAAATTCAAACCGGCACTAGGAAACAGACTGAGAAACCAGAGTTAAAGTTTATCCTGCAACTCGTTCTTTCTGCTAGATGAACGAACGTCTCTCCACATGCTCAGTTCTGAGAGATAAGTGTGTGTGAAAGCCGTCCTTCACCTAGCTTGCTGGGAACACAAAGTTTCTTTTCAGTGGCAAACTCCAATCCTTACATAATATGGGGTGGTGGTACTAGCTCCAACTCGGTTTACAGTGAAAACTGTAGGAACATCAAATCGGCACTAGGAAACAGACTGAGAAACCAGAGTAAAAGTTCTCTGCTACCAGTTCCCTTGTTCTAAATGAATGAAACGTCTCTCCACATGCTCAGTTCTGAGAGATAAGTCGTGTGAAGCCGTCCTTCACTAGCTTGTTGGGAACAAAAAGTTTCTTTTCAGTGCAAACTCCACTCCATACATATATATGGGGGGGGGTACTAGCTCCAACTCGGTTTTGCAGTGAAAATTGCAGGAACTTCAAACCGGTACTAGGGAAATAATGAGAAACCAGAGTAAAAGTTTCTCCTGCCGCCCGTTCCTTTTTGCTAATTGTACGAACCTCTCTCCACATGCTCAGTTCTGAGAGATAAGTGTGTGTGAAAGCCGTCGTTCACCGAGCTTGTTGGGAACAGAAAGTTTCTTTTCATTTGCAAACTCCGTCCATACATATATATGGGGATGTACTAGCTCCAACTCTGTTTTTCAGGGAAACTGCATGAACTTCAAACCGGCACTAGGAAACAGACTGAGAAACCACAGTAAAAGTTTCCCCTGCACACCGTTTCCTTTGTGCTAGATGAACGAACGTCTCTCCACATGCTCAGTTCTGAGAGATAAGTGTGTGTGAAAGCCGTCCTTCACCTAGCTTGTTGGGAACACAACGTTTCTTTTCAGTTTGCCAAACTCCACTCCATACATATATATGGGGAGGTACTAGCTCCAACTCTGTTTTACAGTGAAAACTGCAGGAAATTCTTAACCGGCACTAGGAAACAGACTGAAAAACTAGAGTAATAGTTTCTCCTGCAACCCGTTCCCTTTGTGCTAGATTGAACGAACGTCTCTCCACATGCTCAGTTCTGAGAGATAAGTGTGTGTGAAGCCGTCCCTCCGCTAGCTTGTTGGAACACAAAGTTCCTTTTCAGTTTGCAAACTCCACTCCATACATATATATGAGGGCAGTACTAGCTCCAAATCGGTTTTACAGTGAAAAATTAAGAAACTTCACACCGGCACTAGGAAACAGTCTGAGAAACCAGAGTAAAAGTTTCCCTGCCACCCGTTCCCTTTGTGCTAGATGAACGAACGTCTCTCCATATGCTCAGTTCTGAGAGATAAGTGTGTGTGAAAGCCGTCCTTCACATAGCTTGTTGGAAACACAAAGATCTTTTCAGATGCAAACTCCACTCCATACATATATATGGGGAGGTACTAGCTCCAACTCTGTTTTACAGTGAAAACTGCAGGAACTTCATACCGGCACTAGGAAACAGACTGAAAAACCAGAGTAAATGTTTCTCCTGCAACCCGTTCCCATTGTGCTAGATGAACGAACGTCTCTCCACATGCTCAGTTCTGAGAGATAAGTGTGTGTGAAAGCCGTCGTTCACCTTGCTTGTTTGGAACACAAAGTTTCTTTTCATTTGCAAACTCCACTCCATACATATATATGGTGAGGTACTAGCTCCAACTCTGTTTTACCGTGAAAACTGAAGGAACTTCACACCGGCAGTAGGAAACAGTCTGAGAAACCAGAGTAAAATTTTCTCCTGCAATCCTTTCCCTTTGTGCTATATGAACGACCTTCTCTCTTCATGCTCAGTTCTGAGAGATAAGTCTGTGTGAAAGCCGTCCTTCAACTAGCTTGTTGGGAACAAAATGTTTCTTTTCAGTTGCAAACTCCACTCCATACATATATATGGGGAGGTACTAGCTCCAACTCGGTTTTGCAGTGAAAACTGCAGGAACTTCAAATCGGCACTAGGGAAATAATGAGAAACCAGAGTAAAAGTTTCTCCTGCCGCCCGTTCCCTTTTTGCTAATTGTACGAACCTCTCTCCACATGCTCAGTTCTGAGAGATAAGTGTGTGTGAAAGCCGTCCTTCACCTAGCTTTTTGGGAACAGAAAGTTTCTTTTCATTTGCAAACTCCGTCCATACATATATAAGGGGATGTACTAGCTCCAACTCTGTTTTTCAGTGAAAACTGCATGAACTTCAAACCGGCACTAGGAAACAGACTGAGAAACCACAGTAAAAGTTTCCCCTGCACACCGTTCCCTTTGTGCTAGATGAACGAACGTCTCTCCACATGCTCAGTTCTGAGAGAAAAGTGTGTGTGAAAGCCGTCCTTCACCTAGCTTGCTGGGAACACAAAGTTTCTTTTCAGTGGCAAACTCCATTCCTTACATATATATGGGGTGGTACTAGCTCCAACTCGGTTTTACAGTGAAAACTGCAGGAACATCAAATCGGCACTAGGAAACAGACTGAGAAACCAGAGTAAAAGTTTCCTGCAACCAGTTCCCTTTGTGCTAAATGAATGAAACGTCTCTCCACATGCTCAGTTCTGAGAGATAAGTCTGTGTGAAAGCCGTCCTTCAACTAGCTTGTTGGGAACAAAAAGTTTCTTTTCAGTTGCAAACTCCACTCCATACATATATATGGGGAGGTACTAGCTCCAACTCGGTTTTGCAGTGAAAATTGCAGGAACTTCAAACCGGCACTAGGGAAATAATGAGAAACCAGAGTAAAAGTTCTCCTGCCGCCCGTTCCCTTTTGCTAATTGTACAAAACCCTCTCCACATGCTCAGTTCTGAGAGATAAGTTGTGTGAAAGCCGTCGTTCACCTAGCTGTTGGAAACAGAAAGTTTCTTTTCATTTGCAAACTCCGTCCATACATATATATGGGGATGTACTAGTTCCAACTCTGTTTTTCAGGGAAACTGCATGAACTTCAAGCCGGCACTAGGAAACAGACTGAGAAACCACAGTAAAAGTTTACCCTGCACACCGTTTCCTTTGTGCTAGATGAACGAACGTCTCTCCACATGCTCAGTTCTGAGAGATAAGTGTGTGAAAGCCGTCCTTCACCTAGCTTGTTGGGAACACAAAGTTTCTTTTCAGTTGCAAACTCCACTCCATACATATATATGGGGAGGTACTAGCTCCAACTCTGTTTTACAGTGAAAACTGCAGGAAATTCATACCGGCACTAGGAAACAGACTGAAAAACCAGAGTAATAGTTTCTCCTGCAACCCGTTCCCTTTGTGCTAAATGAATGAACGTCTCTCCACATGCTCAGTTCTGAGAGATAAGTGTGTGTGAAAGCCGTCCCTCAGCTAGCTTGTTTGGAACACAAAGTTCCTTTTCAGTTGCAAACTCCACTCCATACATATATATGAGGGAGTACTAGCTCCAAATCGGTTTTACAGTGAAAAATTAAGAAACTTCACACCGGCACTAGGAAACAGTCTGAGAAACCAGAGTAAAAGTTTCCCTGCCACCCGTTCCCTTTGTGCTAGATGAACGAACGTCTCTCCATATGCTCAGTTCTGAGAGATAAGTGTGTGTGAAAGCCGTCCTTCACATAGCTTGTTGGAAACACAAAGATCTTTTCAGATGCAAACTCCACTCCATACATATATATGGGGAGGTACTAGCTCCAACTCTGTTTTACAGTGAAAACTGCAGGAACTTCATACCGGCACTAGGAAACAGACTGAAAAACCAGAGTAAATGTTTCTCCTGCAACCCGCTCCCATTGTGCTAGATGAACGAACGTCTCTCCACATGCTCAGTTCTGAGAGAAAAGTGTGTGTGAAAGCCGTCCCTCAGCTAGCTTGTTTGGAACACAAAGTTCCTTTTCAGTTGCAAACTCCACTCCATACATATTTATGGGAGTTTTACTAGCTCCAACACGGTTTTACAGTTAAAACTGCAGGATGTTCAAACCGGCACTAGGAAACAGACTGAGAAACCAGAGTAAATGTTTATCCTGCAACTCGTTCTTTCTGCTAGATGAACGAACGTCTCTCCACATGCTCAGTTCTGAGAGATAAGTGTGTGTGAAAGCCGTCCTTCACCTAGCTTGCTGGGAACACAAAGTTTCTTTTCAGTGGCAAACTCCACTCCTTACATATATATGGGGTGGTACTAGCTCCAACTCGGTTTTACAGTGAAAACTGCAGGAACATCAAATTGGCACTAGGAAACAGACTGAGAAACCAGAGTAAAAGTTTCTCCTGCAACCAGTTCCCTTTGTGCTAAATGAGTGAACGTCTCTCCACATTCTCAGTTCTGAGAGATAAGTCTGTGTGAAAGCCGTCCTTCAAATAGCTTGTTGGGAACACAAAGTTTCTTTTCAGTTGCAAACTCCAATCCATATATATTTATGGGGTGTTTACTAGCTCCAACACGGTTTTACAGTGAAAACTGCAGGAACATCAAATTGGCACTAGGAAACAGACTGAGAAAGCAGAGTAAAAGTTCCTCCTGCCACCCGTTCCCTTTGTGCTAGAGGAATGAACTTCTCTCCATATGCTCAGTTCTGAGAGATAAGTGTGTGTGAAAGCCGTCCTTCACCTAGCTTGTTGGGAACACAAAGTTACTTTCCTTTTGCAAACTCCACTCCATACATATATATGGGGAGGTACTAGCTCCAACACTGTTTTACAGTGAAAACGGCAGGAAATTCATACCGGCACTAGGAAACAGACTGAAAAACCAGAGTAAAAGTTTCTCCTGCAACCCGTTCCCCTTGTGCTAGATGAACGAACGTCTCTCCACATGCTCAGTTCTGAGAGATAAGTGTGTGTGAAAGCCGTCCTTCACCTAGCTATTTGGGAACACAAAGTTTCTTTAGAGTTGCAAACTCCACTCCATACATATATATCGGGAGGTACTAGCTCCAACTCGGTTTTAAAGTGAAAACTGAAGGAACTTCACACTGGCACTTAGAAACAGTCTTATAAACCAGAGAAATTGTTTCTCCTGTAAACTTTTCCCTTTGTGCTAGATGAACGAACGTCTCTCCACATGCTCAGTTCTGAGAGATAAGTGTGTGTGAAAGCCGTCCTTCAACTAGCTTGTTGGGAACACAAAGTTTCTTTTCACTTGCTAACTCCACTCCATACATTTATATGGGGAGGTACTAGCTCCAACTCGGTTTTACAGTGAAAATTTCAGGAACTTCAAACCGGCACTAGGAAACAGACAGAAACCCAGAGTAAAAGATTCTCCTGCAACCCGTTCCCTTCGTGCTATATGAAAGAATGTCTCTCCACATGCTCAGTTCTGAGAGATGTGT
>NW_022588862.1:0-9189 GCF_009834535.1 Camelus ferus | reverse complement strand
CCACATATATGTATTGTGGTGTTTGCAACTGAAAAGTATCTAGGTTCCCACAAGCTAGTTGAAGGACGGCTTTCACCACACACTTAGCTCTCAGAAAATGAGCATTGGAGAGACGGTCGTTCATCTAGCACAAATGGAACGGGTTTGCAGGAGAAAGTTTTACTCTGGATTCTCAGTCTGTTTCCTAGTGCCGGTTTGAAGTTCCTGCAGTTTTCACTGTAAAACCGAGTTTGACTAGTACCGACCCTCCCATATATATATATGATGGGAGTTTGCAACTGGAAAAGAACTTTGTGTTCCCAACAAGCTAGGGTGGAAGGGACGCTTTCACCACACTTATCTCTCAGAACTGAGCATGTGGAGAGACGTTCGTTCATCTAGCACAAAGGGAACGGGTGCAGGAGAACTTTTACTCTGTTTCTCAGTCCGTTTCCTAGTGCCGTTTGAAGTTCCTGAGTTTTCACTGTAAAGCCGAGTTGGAGCTAGTACCTCCCCATATTATGTATGGAGTGGAGTTGCAAACCTGAAAGAAACTTTGTGTTCCCAACAAGCTAGGTGAAGGACGGCTTTCACACACACTTATCTCTCAGAACTGAGCATGTGGAGAGACGTTCGTTCATCTAGCACAAAGGGAACGGGTTGCAGGAGAAACTTTTACTCTGGTTTCTCAGTCTGTTTCCTAGTGCCGGTTGAAGTTCCTGCAGTTTTCACTGTAAAACCGAGTTGGAGCTAGTACCATCCCCATATATATGTATGGAGTGGAGCTTGCAACTGAAAAGAAACTTTGTGTTCCCAACAAGCTAGGTGAAGGACGGCTTTCACACACACTTATCTCTCAGAACTGAGCATGTGGAGAGACGTTCGTTCATCTAGCACAAAGGGAACGGGTTGCAGGAGAAACTTTTACTCTGGTTTCTCAGTCTGTTTCCTAGTGCCGGTTTGAAGTTCCTGCAGTTTTCACTGTAAAACCGAGTTGGAGCTAGTACCTCCCCATATATATGTATGGAGTGGAGTTTGCAACTGAAAGAAACTTTGTGTTCCCAACAAGCTAGGTGAAGGACGGCTTTCACACACACTTATCTCTCAGAACTGAGCATGTGGAGAGACGTTCGTTCATCTAGCACAAAGGGAACGGGTTGCAGGAGAAACTTTTACTCTGGTTTCTCAGTCTGTTTCCTAGTGCCGGTTTGAAGTTCCTGCAGTTTTCACTGTAAAACCGAGTTGGAGCTAGTACCCTCCCATATATATGTATGGAGTGGAGTTTGCAACTGAAAAGAAACTTTGTGTTCCCAACAAGCTAGGTGAAGGACGGCTTTCACACACACTTATCTCTCAGAACTGAGCATGTGGAGAGACGTTCGTTCATCTAGCACAAAGGGAACGGGTTGCAGGAGAAACTTTACTCTGGTTTCTCAGTCTGTTTCCTAGTGCCGGTTTGAAGTTCCTGCAGTTTTCACTGTAAAACCGAGTTGGAGCTAGTACCTCCCCATATATATGTATGGAGTGGAGTTTGCAACTGAAAAGAAACTTTGTGTTCCCAACAAGCTAGGTGAAGGACGGCTTTCACACACACTTATCTCTCAGAACTGAGCATGTGGAGAGACGTTCGTTCATCTAGCACAAAGGGAACGGGTTGCAGGAGAAACTTTTACTCTGGTTTCTCAGTCTGTTTCCTAGTGCCGGTTTGAAGTTCCTGCAGTTTTCACTGTAAAACCGAGTTGGAGCTAGTACCTCCCCATATATATGTATGGAGTGGAGTTTGCAACTGAAAAGAAACTTTGTGTTCCCAACAAGCTAGGTGAAGGACGGCTTTCACACACACTTATCTCTCAGAACTGAGCATGTGGAGAGACGTTCGTTCATCTAGCACAAAGGGAACGGGTTGCAGGAGAAACTTTTACTCTGGTTTCTCAGTCTGTTTCCTAGTGCCGGTTTGAAGTTCCTGCAGTTTTCACTGTAAAACCGAGTTGGAGCTAGTACCTCCCCATATATATGTATGGAGTGGAGTTTGCAACTGAAAAGAAACTTGTGTTCCCAACAAGCTAGGTGAAGGACGGCTTTCACACACACTTATCTCTCAGAACTGAGCATGTGGAGAGACGTTCGTTCATCTAGCACAAAGGGAACGGGTTGCAGGAGAAACTTTTACTCTGGTTCTCAGTCTGTTTCCTAGTGCCGGTTTGAAGTTCCTGCAGTTTTCACTGTAAAACCGAGTTGGAGCTAGTACCTCCCCATATATATGTATGGAGTGGAGTTTGCAACTGAAAAGAAACTTTGTGTTCCCAACAAGCTAGGTGAAGGACGGCTTTCACACACACTTATCTCTCAGAACTGAGCATGTGGAGAGACGTTCGTTCATCTAGCACAAAGGGAACGGGTTGCAGGAGAAACTTTTACTCTGGTTTCTCAGTCTGTTTCCTAGTGCCGGTTTGAAGTTCCTGCAGTTTTCACTGTAAAACCGAGTTGGAGCTAGTACCTCCCCATATATATGTATGGAGTGGAGTTTGCAACTGAAAAGAAACTTTGTGTTCCCAACAAGCTAGGTGAAGGACGGCTTTCACACACACTTATCTCTCAGAACTGAGCATGTGGAGAGACGTTCGTTCATCTAGCACAAAGGGAACGGGTTGCAGGAGAAACTTTTACTCTGGTTTCTCAGTCTGTTTCCTAGTGCCGGTTTGAAGTTCCTGCAGTTTTCACTGTAAAACCGAGTTGGAGCTAGTACCTCCCCATATATATGTATGGAGTGGAGTTTGCAACTGAAAAGAAACTTTGTGTTCCCAACAAGCTAGGTGAAGGACGGCTTTCACACACACTTATCTCTCAGAACTGAGCATGTGGAGAGACGTTCGTTCATCTAGCACAAAGGGAACGGGTTGCAGGAGAAACTTTTACTCTGGTTTCTCAGTCTGTTTCCTAGTGCCGGTTTGAAGTTCCTGCAGTTTTCACTGTAAAACCGAGTTGGAGCTAGTACCTCCCCATATATATGTATGGAGTGGAGTTTGCAACTGAAAAGAAACTTTGTGTTCCCAACAAGCTAGGTGAAGGACGGCTTTCACACACACTTATCTCTCAGAACTGAGCATGTGGAGAGACGTTCGTTCATCTAGCACAAAGGGAACGGGTTGCAGGAGAAACTTTTACTCTGGTTTCTCAGTCTGTTTCCTAGTGCCGGTTTGAAGTTCCTGCAGTTTTCACTGTAAAACCGAGTTGGAGCTAGTACCTCCCCATATATATGTATGGAGTGGAGTTTGCAACTGAAAAGAAACTTTGTGTTCCCAACAAGCTAGGTGAAGGACGGCTTTCACACACACTTATCTCTCAGAACTGAGCATGTGGAGAGACGTTCGTTCATCTAGCACAAAGGGAACGGGTTGCAGGAGAAACTTTTACTCTGGTTTCTCAGTCTGTTTCCTAGTGCCGGTTTGAAGTTCCTGCAGTTTTCACTGTAAAACCGAGTTGGAGCTAGTACCTCCCCATATATATGTATGGAGTGGAGTTTGCAACTGAAAAGAAACTTTGTGTTCCCAACAAGCTAGGTGAAGGACGGCTTTCACACACACTTATCTCTCAGAACTGAGCATGTGGAGAGACGTTCGTTCATCTAGCACAAAGGGAACGGGTTGCAGGAGAAACTTTTACTCTGGTTTCTCAGTCTGTTTCCTAGTGCCGGTTTGAAGTTCCTGCAGTTTTCACTGTAAAACCGAGTTGGAGCTAGTACCTCCCCATATATATGTATGGAGTGGAGTTTGCAACTGAAAAGAAACTTTGTGTTCCCAACAAGCTAGGTGAAGGACGGCTTTCACACACACTTATCTCTCAGAACTGAGCATGTGGAGAGACGTTCGTTCATCTAGCACAAAGGGAACGGGTTGCAGGAGAAACTTTTACTCTGGTTTCTCAGTCTGTTTCCTAGTGCCGGTTTGAAGTTCCTGCAGTTTTCACTGTAAAACCGAGTTGGAGCTAGTACCTCCCCATATATATGTATGGAGTGGAGTTTGCAACTGAAAAGAAACTTTGTGTTCCCAACAAGCTAGGTGAAGGACGGCTTTCACACACACTTATCTCTCAGAACTGAGCATGTGGAGAGACGTTCGTTCATCTAGCACAAAGGGAACGGGTTGCAGGAGAAACTTTTACTCTGGTTTCTCAGTCTGTTTCCTAGTGCCGGTTTGAAGTTCCTGCAGTTTTCACTGTAAAACCGAGTTGGAGCTAGTACCTCCCCATATATATGTATGGAGTGGAGTTTGCAACTGAAAAGAAACTTTGTGTTCCCAACAAGCTAGGTGAAGGACGGCTTTCACACACACTTATCTCTCAGAACTGAGCATGTGGAGAGACGTTCGTTCATCTAGCACAAAGGGAACGGGTTGCAGGAGAAACTTTTACTCTGGTTTCTCAGTCTGTTTCCTAGTGCCGGTTTGAAGTTCCTGCAGTTTTCACTGTAAAACCGAGTTGGAGCTAGTACCTCCCCATATATATGTATGGAGTGGAGTTTGCAACTGAAAAGAAACTTTGTGTTCCCAACAAGCTAGGTGAAGGACGGCTTTCACACACACTTATCTCTCAGAACTGAGCATGTGGAGAGACGTTCGTTCATCTAGCACAAAGGGAACGGGTTGCAGGAGAAACTTTTACTCTGGTTTCTCAGTCTGTTTCCTAGTGCCGGTTTGAAGTTCCTGCAGTTTTCACTGTAAAACCGAGTTGGAGCTAGTACCTCCCCATATATATGTATGGAGTGGAGTTTGCAACTGAAAAGAAACTTTGTGTTCCCAACAAGCTAGGTGAAGGACGGCTTTCACACACACTTATCTCTCAGAACTGAGCATGTGGAGAGACGTTCGTTCATCTAGCACAAAGGGAACGGGTTGCAGGAGAAACTTTTACTCTGGTTTCTCAGTCTGTTTCCTAGTGCCGGTTTGAAGTTCCTGCAGTTTTCACTGTAAAACCGAGTTGGAGCTAGTACCTCCCCATATATATGTATGGAGTGGAGTTTGCAACTGAAAAGAAACTTTGTGTTCCCAACAAGCTAGGTGAAGGACGGCTTTCACACACACTTATCTCTCAGAACTGAGCATGTGGAGAGACGTTCGTTCATCTAGCACAAAGGGAACGGGTTGCAGGAGAAACTTTTACTCTGGTTTCTCAGTCTGTTTCCTAGTGCCGGTTTGAAGTTCCTGCAGTTTTCACTGTAAAACCGAGTTGGAGCTAGTACCTCCCCATATATATGTATGGAGTGGAGTTTGCAACTGAAAAGAAACTTTGTGTTCCCAACAAGCTAGGTGAAGGACGGCTTTCACACACACTTATCTCTCAGAACTGAGCATGTGGAGAGACGTTCGTTCATCTAGCACAAAGGGAACGGGTTGCAGGAGAAACTTTTACTCTGGTTTCTCAGTCTGTTTCCTAGTGCCGGTTTGAAGTTCCTGCAGTTTTCACTGTAAAACCGAGTTGGAGCTAGTACCTCCCCATATATATGTATGGAGTGGAGTTTGCAACTGAAAAGAAACTTTGTGTTCCCAACAAGCTAGGTGAAGGACGGCTTTCACACACACTTATCTCTCAGAACTGAGCATGTGGAGAGACGTTCGTTCATCTAGCACAAAGGGAACGGGTTGCAGGAGAAACTTTTACTCTGGTTTCTCAGTCTGTTTCCTAGTGCCGGTTTGAAGTTCCTGCAGTTTTCACTGTAAAACCGAGTTGGAGCTAGTACCTCCCCATATATATGTATGGAGTGGAGTTTGCAACTGAAAAGAAACTTTGTGTTCCCAACAAGCTAGGTGAAGGACGGCTTTCACACACACTTATCTCTCAGAACTGAGCATGTGGAGAGACGTTCGTTCATCTAGCACAAAGGGAACGGGTTGCAGGAGAAACTTTTACTCTGGTTTCTCAGTCTGTTTCCTAGTGCCGGTTTGAAGTTCCTGCAGTTTTCACTGTAAAACCGAGTTGGAGCTAGTACCTCCCCATATATATGTATGGAGTGGAGTTTGCAACTGAAAAGAAACTTTGTGTTCCCAACAAGCTAGGTGAAGGACGGCTTTCACACACACTTATCTCTCAGAACTGAGCATGTGGAGAGACGTTCGTTCATCTAGCACAAAGGGAACGGGTTGCAGGAGAAACTTTTACTCTGGTTCTCAGTCTGTTTCCTAGTGCCGGTTTGAAGTTCCTGCAGTTTTCACTGTAAAACCGAGTTGGAGCTAGTACCTCCCCATATATATGTATGGAGTGGAGTTTGCAACTGAAAAGAAACTTTGTGTTCCCAACAAGCTAGGTGAAGGACGGCTTTCACACACACTTATCTCTCAGAACTGAGCATGTGGAGAGACGTTCGTTCATCTAGCACAAAGGGAACGGGTTGCAGGAGAAACTTTTACTCTGGTTTCTCAGTCTGTTTCCTAGTGCCGGTTTGAAGTTCCTGCAGTTTTCACTGTAAAACCGAGTTGGAGCTAGTACCTCCCCATATATATGTATGGAGTGGAGTTTGCAACTGAAAAGAATCTTTGTGTTCCCAACAAGCTAGGTGAAGGACGGCTTTCACACACACTTATCTCTCAGAACTGAGCATGTGGAGAGACGTTCGTTCATCTAGCACAAAGGGAACGGGTTGCAGGAGAAACTTTTACTCTGGTTCTCAGTCTGTTTCCTAGTGCCGGTTTGAAGTTCCTGCAGTTTTCACTGTAAAACCGAGTTGGAGCTAGTACCTCCCCATATATATGTATGGAGTGGAGTTTGCAACTGAAAAGAAACTTTGTGTTCCCAACAAGCTAGGTGAAGGACGGCTTTCACACACACTATCTCTCAGAACTGAGCATGTGGAGAGACGTTCGTTCATCTAGCACAAAGGGAACGGGTTCAGGAGAAACTTTTACTCTGGTTTCTCAGTCTGTTTCCTAGTGCCGGTTTGAAGTTCCTGCAGTTTTCACTGTAAAACCGAGTTGGAGCTAGTACCTCCCCATATATATGTATGGAGTGGAGTTTGCAACTGAAAAGAAACTTTGTGTTCCCAACAAGCTAGGTGAAGGACGGCTTTCACACACACTTATCTCTCAGAACTGAGCATGTGGAGAGACGTTCGTTCATCTAGCACAAAGGGAACGGGTTGCAGGAGAAACTTTTACTCTGGTTTCTCAGTCTGTTTCCTAGTGCCGGTTTGAAGTTCCTGCAGTTTTCACTGTAAAACCGAGTTGGAGCTAGTACCTCCCCATATATATGTATGGAGTGGAGTTTGCAACTGAAAAGAAACTTTGTGTTCCCAACAAGCTAGGTGAAGGACGGCTTTCACACACACTTATCTCTCAGAACTGAGCATGTGGAGAGACGTTCGTTCATCTAGCACAAAGGGAACGGGTTGCAGGAGAAACTTTTACTCTGGGTTCTCAGTCTGTTTCCTAGTGCCGGTTTGAAGTTCCTGCAGTTTTCACTGTAAAACCGAGTTGGAGCTAGTACCTCCCCATATATATGTATGGAGTGGAGTTTGCAACTGAAAAGAAACTTTGTGTTCCCAACAAGCTAGGTGAAGGACGGCTTTCACACACACTTATCTCTCAGAACTGAGCATGTGGAGAGACGTTCGTTCATCTAGCACAAAGGGAACGGGTTGCAGGAGAAACTTTTACTCTGGTTCTCAGTCTGTTTCCTAGTGCCGGTTTGAAGTTCCTGCAGTTTTCACTGTAAAACCGAGTTGGAGCTAGTACCTCCCCATATATATGTATGGAGTGGAGTTTGCAACTGAAAAGAAACTTTGTGTTCCCAACAAGCTAGGTGAAGGACGGCTTTCACACACACTATCTCTCAGAACTGAGCATGTGGAGAGACGTTCGTTCATCTAGCACAAAGGGAACGGGTTGCAGGAGAAACTTTTACTCTGGTTTCTCAGTCTGTTTCCTAGTGCCGGTTTGAAGTTCCTGCAGTTTTCACTGTAAAACCGAGTTGGAGCTAGTCCATCCCCATATATATGTATGGAGTGGAGTTTGCAACTGAAAAGAAACTTTGTGTTCCCAACAAGCTAGGTGAAGGACGGCTTTCACACACACTTATCTCTCAGAACTGAGCATGTGGAGAGACGTTCGTTCATCTAGCACAAGGGAACGGGTTGCAGGAGAAACATTTACTCTGGTTCTCAATCTGTTTCCTAGTGCCGGTTTGAAGTTCCTGCAGTTTTCACTGTAAAACCGAGTTGGAGCTAGTACCTCCCCATATATATGTATGGAGTGGAGTTTGCAACTGAAAAGAAACTTTGTGTTCCCAACAAGCTAGGTGAAGGACGGCTTTCACACACACTTATCTCTCAGAACTGAGCATGTGGAGAGACGTTCGTTCATCTAGCACAAAGGGAACGGGTTGCAGGAGAAACTTTTACTCTGGTTTCTCAGTCTGTTTCCTAGTGCCGTTTTGAAGTTCCTGCAGTTTTTCACTGTAAAACCGAGTTGGAGCTAGTACCTCCCCATATATATGTATGGAGTGGAGTTTGCAACTGAAAAGAAACTTTGTGTTCCCAACAAGCTAGGTGAAGGACGGCTTTCACACACTTATCTCTCAGAACTGAGCATGTGGAGAGACGTTCGTTCATCTAGCACAAATGGAACGGGTTGCAGGAGAACTTTTACCTCTGGTTTCTCAGTCTGTTTCCTAGTGCCGGTTTGAAGTTCCTGCAGTTTCACTGTAAAACCGAGTTGGAGCTAGTACCTCCCCATATATATGTATGGAGTGGAGTTTGCAACTGAAAAGTGTCTTTGTGTTCCCAACAAGCTAGGTGAAGAACGGCTTTCACACACACTAATCTTTCAGAACTGAGCATGTGGAGAGACGTTCGTTCATCTAGCACAAATGGAACGGGTTGCAGGAGAAACTTTTACTCTGGGTTCTCAGTCTGTTTCCTAGTGCCGGTTTGAAGTTCCTGCAGTTTTCACTGTAAAACCGAGTTGGAGCTAGTACCACCCCATATATATGTATGCAGTGGAGTTTGCAACTGAAAAGTATCTTTGTGTTCCCAACAAGCTAGTTGAAGGACGGCTTTCACACACAATTAGCTCTCAGAACTGAGCATGTGGAGAGACGTTCGTTCATCTAGCACAAATGGAACGGGTTGCAGGAGAAAGTTTTACTCTGGATTCTCAGTCTGTTTCCTAGTGCCGGTTTGAAGTTCCTGCAGTTTTCACTGTAAAACCGAGTTCGAGCTAGTAC
>NW_022588861.1:0-9195 GCF_009834535.1 Camelus ferus | reverse complement strand
CCCGCATTTGTCACTGTAAATCCTTGCTGGAGCTTGTACCACCACATATATATGTATGTAGTGTAGTTTCCAATTGAAAAAAACTTTGTCTTCCCAACAAGATAGGTGAAGGACGGCTTTCACACACACTTATCTCTCAAATTGAGCATGTGTAGAGACGTTCGTTCAACTAGCACAGAAGGAAGGTTTGCAGTAGAAACACTTACTCTGATTTCAATCTGTTTCCTAGTGCAGATTTGAAGTTCCAGCAATTTCACTGTAAAACATTGTCAGACCTTTTACCTCCCATATATATCTAAGAAATGCAGTTTACCAATTGAAAGAATCTTTGTGTTCCCAACAGCTATGTGAAGGTCTCCATTCACACACACTTATATTTCTGAACAGAGCATAGGGAGAGAAGTTCGTTCAACTAGCACAAATGGAAAGGGTTTGCAGGAAGGACACTTACTCTGATTTCTCATTCTGCTTCCTAGTGCCGGTTTGAATCCAGCATTTTCACTGTAATATTGTTTGGACCTTTTACCTCCCATATATATGTAATGCAGTTATCAAATGAAAAGAAACTTTTTGTTACCAACACATTAGGTGGAACGTTGTCTTTCACACACACTTAACTCTCAGAACTGAGCACGTGGAGAGACATTTGTTCAACTAGCACAAATAGAACGGATTCAGGAGAAAAACTTACCCTGATTTCTCAGTGTTTTTTCAAGTGCCGTTTTATGTTCCTGCAGTTTTCACTGTACAACGGTGTTGGAGAATTTTCTTACCCTATATATATGTATGTATTGCAGTTTCCATTAAAAAACTTTGTGTTCCCAAACATCTATGTGAAGGATGGCTTTACACAAAATTATCTCTCAAAATTAGCATGGAGAGACGTTCGTTCACTCTCACAAAAAGCGGGTTGCAGTAGATACACTTACACTGTTTTTCTCAGGCTCCTTCCAAGTGCCGATTTGATATTCCTGAAGTTTTCAATGTAAACCGATTTGGAATTTGTACCTAACCATATATTGTATATAGTGCAGTTTCCAAAGAAAAACTTTGTGTTCCCAACAAGCTAGGTGAAGGACTCCATTCACACACACTATATTCTGAACAGAGCATAGGGAGAGAAGTTCGTTCAACTAACACAAAGTGAACGTGTTGCAGGGAAACATTTACTCTGGTATCACATTTTGTTTCCCGTGCCGTTTGAAGCTCCTGCAATTTTCATTGTAAACCTGAGTTGGAGCTTCTATCTCTGCATAAATGTATCTAGTGCAGTTAAAACCTGAAAGAAATTTTGTGTTCCCAACAAACTTGTTGAAACACGGATTTCACCACACTTATCTCTCAGAAATGACATGTGCAGAGACGTAGTTCAACCTTCACAAAGGGACAGTTGCAAGATAACACTTACTCTGAATTCTCAGCTCCTTCCACTGCCATTAGACCTTCCTGCAGTTTTCACTGTAACCGTGTTGGAGCTACTACCTCCACAATATATGTATGTAGTGTAGTTTCCAACTGAAAAGAGACTTTTTGTTCCCAACAAGCTAGTTGAACGACGGCCTTAACACAAAAATATCTCTCAGAACTGAGCATGTGTAGAGACGTTCGTTCAACTAGCACAAATGGAACAGGTTCAGGATTAACACATAATCGGCTTTCTCAGTCTGTTACCCATGCCGGTTGAAGCTCCGCAGTGTTCACTGTAAAAAATTGTTTGAGCTAGTATCTCTGCATATATTTGTATGTAGTGTAGTTTCCATCTGAAAAAATTTTGTGTTCCCAACAAGCTAGTTGAAAGACGGCTTTAACACAAAACATCTCTCAGAACTGAGCATGTGTAGAGACGTTCGTTCAACTATCACAAATGGAACAGGTTGCAGGATTAACACATAATCTGCTTTCTCAGTCTGTTACCCAGTGCCGGTTTGAAGCTCCTGCAGTGTTCACTGTATAACCGTGTTTGAGCTAGTATCTCCGCATATATTTGTATGTAGTGTAGTTTCCATCTGAAAAGAAATTTTGTGTTCCCAACAAGCTAGTTGAAAGACAGCTTTAACACAAAAATATCTTTCAATACTGGGCAGGTGTAGAGACGTTTGTTCAACTAGTACAAATTAAGTTTGTTTCAGGGAAACAATTTCTCTGCTTTCTCAGTCTGTTTCCAAGTGCCGTTTTGATGTTCCTGCAGTTTTCACTGTAAAAAGTTGTTGGAGCTTTTTCCTACCTTATATGTATTTATGTATTGCAGTTTCCAATTAAAAAGAAACTTTGTGTTCCCAAACATCAATGTGAAGGACGGCTTTAACGCAAAATTATCTCTCAGAACTGAGCATGAGTAGAGATGTTCGTTCAACTAGCACAAAGGAAACTGGTTGCAGGTTTAACACATACTCTGCTTTCTCAGTCTGTTACCCAGTGCCAGTTTGATGCTCCTGCAGTGTTCAATGTAAAACCGAGTTTGAGGTAGTATCTCCCAATATATTTGTATGCAGTGCCGTTTCCAAATGGAAAGAAACTTTGTGTTTAAATCAAGCTAGTTGAAGGACGGCTTTAACACACACTTATCTCTCAGAACTGAGCATATGGAGAGACGTTCATTCAGCTATCACAAAGAAGTGGGTTGCCGTAGAAACACTTACACTGCTTTCTCAGGCTCCTTCCAAGTGCCGGTTTGATATTCCTGAAGTTTTCAATGTAAAACCGATTTGGAATTTGTACCTAACCATATATTGTATATAGTGCAGTTTCCAAATGAAAAGAAACTTTGTGTTCCCAACAAGCTAGGTGAAGGACTCCATTCACACACACTTATATTTCTGAACAGAGCATAGGGAGAGAAGTTCGTTCAACTAACACAAAGTGAACGTGTTGCAGGGGAAACATTTACTCTGGTATCACATTTTGTTTCCCAGTGCCGGTTTGAAGCTCCTGCAATTTTCATTGTAAACCTGAGTCGAGCTTCTATCTCTGCATATAAATGTATCTAGTGCAGTTAAAACCTGAAAAAGAAAACTTTGTGTTCCCAACAAACTTGTTGAAACACGGATTTCACACACACTTATCTCTCAGAAATGAACATGTGCAGAGACGTAGTTTCAACCTTCACAAAGGGGACAGGTTGCAAGAATAAACACTACTCCTGAATTCTCAGGCTCCTTCCAACTGCAGTTAGACCTTCCTGCAGTTTTCACTGTAAAACCGTGTTGGAGCTACTACCTCCACATATATATGTATGTAGTGTAGTGTCCAACTGAAAAGAGACTTTTTGTTCCCAACAAGCTAGTTGAACGACGGCCTTAACACAAAAATATCTCTCAGAACTGAGCATGTGTAGAGACGTTCGTTCAACTAGCACAAATGGAACAGGTTGCAGGATTAACACATAATCGGCTTTCTCAGTCTGTTACCCAGTGCCGGTTTGAAGCTCCTGCAGTGTTCACTGTAAAAAATGTTTGAGCTAGTATCTCTGCATATACTTGTATGTAGTGTAGTTTCCATCTGAAAAGAACTTTTTGTTCCCAACAAGCTAGTTGAAAGACGGCCTTAACACAAAAATCTCTCAGAACTGAGCATGTGTAGAGACGTTCGTTCAACTAGCACAAATGGAACAGGTTGCAGGATTAACACATAATCGGCTTTCTCAGTCTGTTACCCAGTGCCGGTTTGAAGCTCCTGCAGTGTTCACTGTAAAAAAGTGTTTGAGCTAGTATCTCTGCATATACTTGTATGTAGTGTAGTTTCCATCTGAAAAGAAATTTTGTGTTCCCAACAAGCTAGTTGAAAGACGGCTTTAACACAAAAACATCTCTCAGAACTGAGCATGTGTAGAGACGTTCGTTCAACTAGCACAAATGGAACAGGTTGCAGGATTAACACATAATCTGCTTTCTCAGTCTGTTACCCAGTGCCGGTTTGAAGCTCCTGCAGTGTTCACTGTAAAACCGTGTTTGAGCTAGTATCTCCGCATATATTTGTATGTAGTGTAGTTTCCATCTGAAAAGAAATTTTGTGTTCCCAACAAGCTAGTTGAAAGACAGCTTTAACACAAAAATATCTTCTCAGAACTGGGCAGGTGTAGAGACGTTTGTTCAACTAGTACAAATTAAGCTTTGTTGCAGGGAAACAATTTCTCTGCTTTCTCAGTCTGTTTCCAAGTGCCGTTTTGATGTTCCTGCAGTTTTCACTGTAAAAAGTTGTTGGAGCTTTTTCCTACCTTATATGTATTTATGTATTGCAGTTTCCAATTAAAAAGAAACTTTGTGTTCCCAAACATCAATGTGAAGGACGGCTTTAACGCAAAATTATCTCTCAGAACTGAGCATGAGTAGAGATGTTCGTTCAACTAGCACAAAGGAAACTGGTTGCAGGTTTAACACATACTCTGCTTTCTCAGTCTGTTACCCAGTGCCAGTTTGATGCTCCTGCAGTGTTCAATGTAAAACCGAGTTTGAGGTAGTATCTCCCAATATATTTGTATGCAGTGCCGTTTCCAAATGGAAAGAAACTTTGTGTTTAAATCAAGCTAGTTGAAGGACGGCTTTAACACACACTTATCTCTCAGAACTGAGCATATGGAGAGACGTTCATTCAGCTATCACAAAGAAGTGGGTTGCCGTAGAAACACTTACACTGCTTTCTCAGGCTCCTTCCAAGTGCCGGTTTGATATTCCTGAAGTTTTCAATGTAAAACCGATTTGGAGTTTGTACCTAACCATATATTTGTATGTAGTGCAGTTTCAAAATGAAAAGAAACTTTGTGTTCCCAACAAGCTAGGTGAAGTTCTCCATTCACACACACTTCTATTTCTGAACAGAGCATAGTGAGAGAAGTTCGTTCAACCAGCAAAATGTGAACGTGTTGCATGGGAAATATTTACTCTGGTATCACAGTCGGTTTCCTAGTGCCGGTTTGAAGCTCCTGCAATTTTCACTTTAAAACAGAGTTGGAGCTTGTACTTCACCATATATATGTAAGTAGTGCATTTTCCAAATGAAAGAAAATTTGTGTTCCCAACAAACTAGGTGAAGGACGGCTTTCAGACACACTTACCTCTCAGAATTGAGCATGTGGAGAGACGTTCGTTCAACTAGCAAAAATGGAACGAGTTGGAGGAGAAACGCTTACTCTGATTTCTCAGACAACTTCAAAAGGGCCGGATTGAAGTTCCTGTAGGTTTAAATGTAAATCACTGTTGGAGCTACTACCACCATATATATATGTATGTAGTGTAGTTTCCAACTGAAAAGAAACTTTTTGTTCCCAACAAGCTAGTTGAAAGACGGCGTTAACACAAAAATATCTCTCAGAACTGAGCATGTGGAGAGACGTTCGTTCAACTAGCACAAACTAAAATTGTTGAAGGTGAAACAATTACTCTGTTTTCTCAGTCTGTTTCCCAGTGCCGGTTTGAAGCTTCTGCAATTTTCATTGTAAACATGATTTTGAGCTAGTATCTCCACACATATATGTATGTAGTGTAGTTTCAAACTGGAAAGAAAATTTGTGTTCCCAACAAACTTGTTGAAACACGGCTTTCACACACACTTATCTCTCAGAACTGGGCATGTGCAGAGACGTTTGTTCAACTTGCACAAACGGAACCGGTTGCAGGTTAAACACTTACTCTGATTTCTCAGGCACATTCCAAGTGCCAGTACATCTTCCCGCATTTTTCACAGTAAAACCGTGTTGGAGCTAATTCCTCCACATATAAATGTATGTAGTGTAGTTTCCAAATGAAAAGAAACTTTGTGTTCCAAACAAGCTATATGAAGGACGGCATTCACACACACTTATTTCTCAGAATTGAGCATGTGGAGAGACTTTCGTTCAACAAGTACAAATGGAAATGTTTGGAGAAGAAACACTTTCTCTCGTTTCTCAGTATGTTCCCCAGTGCCGGTATGAAGTTCCTGCAGATTTCACTGTAGTACAGATTTGGAGCTAGTATCTGCCCATATATATATATGTAGTGCAATTTCCAAGTGAAAAGAAACATTTGGTTCCCAACAATTATGTTTACGATGGCTTTCACACTCACTTTACTCTCAGAACTGAGCATGTGGAGAGACGTTCGTTCAACTAGCACAAATGATACGGGTTGGAGGAGAAACACTTACTCTGAATTCTCAGTCTCCTTCCAAGTTCCGTTTTGAAGTTCCCGCATTTGTCACTGTAAATCCTTGCTGGAGCTTGTACCACCACATATATATGTATGTAGTGTAGTTTCCAATTGAAAAGAAACTTTGTGTTCCCAACAAGATAGGTGAAGGACGGCTTTCACACACACTTATCTCTCAGAATTGAGCATGTGTAGAGACGTTCGTTCAACTAGCACAGAAGGAAAGGTTTGCAGTAGAAACACTTACTCTGATTTCTCAATCTGTTTCCTAGTGCAGATTTGAAGTTCCAGCAATTTCACTGTAAAACATTGTCAGACCTTTTACCTCCCATATATATCTAAGAAATGCAGTTACCAATTGAAAAGAATCTTTGTGTTCCCAACAAGCTATGTGAAGGTCTCCATTCACACACACTTATATTTCTGAACAGAGCATAGGGAGAGAAGTTCGTTCAACTAGCACAAATGGAAAGGGTTGCAGGAAGGACACTTACTCTGATTTCTCATTCTGTTTCCTAGTGCCGGTTTGAAGTTCCAGCAGTTTTCACTGTAAAATATTGTTGGACCTTTTACCTCCCATATATATATATGTAATGCAGTTATCAAATGAAAAGAAACTTTTTGTTACCAACACATTAGGTGAACGTTGTCTTTCACACACACTTAACTCTCAGAACTGAGCACGTGGAGAGACATTTGTTCAACTAGCACAAATAGAACGGGTTCAGGAGAAAAACTTACCCTGATTTCTCAGTGTTTTTTCAAGTGCCGGTTTTATGTTCCTGCAGTTTTCACTGTACAACGGTGTTGGAGAATTTTCCTACCCTATATATATGTATGTATTGCAGTTTCCAATTAAAAAGAAACTTTGTGTTCCCAAACATCTATGTGAAGGATGGCTTTAACACAAAATTATCTCTCAGAACTTAGCATGTGGAGAGACGTTCGTTCAGCTCTCACAAATAAGCGGGTTGCAGTAGATACACTTACACTGTTTTCTCAGGCTCCTTCCAAGTGCCGATTTGATATTCCTGAAGTTTTCAATGTAAAACCGATTTGGAATTTGTACCTAACCATATATTGTATATAGTGCAGTTTCCAAATGAAAAGAAACTTTGTGTTCCCAACAAGCTAGGTGAAGGACTCCATTCACACACACTTATATTTCTGAACAGAGCATAGGGAGAGAAGTTCGTTCAACTAACACAAAGTGAACGTGTTGCAGGGGAAACATTTACTCTGGTATCACATTTTGTTTCCCAGTGCCGGTTTGAAGCTCCTGCAATTTTCATTGTAAACCTGAGTTGGAGCTACTATCTCTGCATATAAATGTATCTAGTGCAGTTAAAACCTGAAAAGAAACTTTGTGTTCCCAACAAACTTGTTGAAACACGGATTTCACACACACTTATCTCTCAGAAATGAACATGTGCAGAGACGTTAGTTCAACCTTCACAAAGGGGACAGGTTGCAAGATAAACACTTACTCTGAATTCTCAGGCTCCTTCCAACTGCCAGTTAGACCTTCCTGCAGTTTTCACTGTAAAACCGTGTTGGAGCTACTACCTCCACATATATATGTATGTAGTGTAGTTTCCAACTGAAAAGAGACTTTTTGTTCCCAACAAGCTAGTTGAACGACGGCCTTAACACAAAAATATCTCTCAGAACTGAGCATGTGTAGAGACGTTCGTTCAACTAGCACAAATGGAACAGGTTGCAGGATTAACACATAATCGGCTTTCTCAGTCTGTTACCCATTGCCGGTTTGAAGCTCCTGCAGTGTTCACTGTAAAAAAGTGTTTGAGCTAGTATCTCTGCATATACTTGTATGTAGTGTAGTTTCCATCTGAAAAGAAATTTTGTGTTCCCAACAAGCTAGTTGAAAGACGGCTTTAACACAAAAACATCTCTCAGAACTGAGCATGTGTAGAGACGTTCGTTCAACTAGCACAAATGGAACAGGTTGCAGGATTAACACATAATCTGCTTTCTCAGTCTGTTACCCAGTGCCGGTTTGAAGCTCCTGCAGTGTTCACTGTATAACCGTGTTTGAGCTAGTATCTCCGCATATATTTGTATGTAGTGTAGTTTCCATCTGAAAAGAAATTTTGTGTTCCCAACAAGCTAGTTGAAAGACAGCTTTAACACAAAAATATCTTTCAGAACTGGGCAGGTGTAGAGACGTTTGTTCAACTAGTACAAATTAAGTTTGTTTCAGGGAAACAATTTCTCTGCTTTCTCAGTCTGTTTCCAAGTGCCGTTTTGATGTTCCTGCAGTTTTCACTGTAAAAAGTTGTTGGAGCTTTTTCCTACCTTATATGTATTTATGTATTGCAGTTTCCAATTAAAAAGAAACTTTGTGTTCCCAAACATCAATGTGAAGGACGGCTTTAACGCAAAATTATCTCTCAGAACTGAGCATGAGTAGAGATGTTCGTTCAACTAGCACAAAGGAAACTGGTTGCAGGTTTAACACATACTCTGCTTTCTCAGTCTGTTACCCAGTGCCAGTTTGATGCTCCTGCAGTGTTCAATGTAAAACCGAGTTTGAGGTAGTATCTCCCAATATATTTGTATGCAGTGCCGTTTCCAATTGGAAAAGAAACTTTGTGTTTAAAATCAAGCTAGTTGAAGGACGGCTTTAACACACCACTTATCTCTCAGAACTGAGCATATGGAGAGGACGTTCATTCAGCTATCACAAAGAAGTGGGTTGCCGTAGAAACACTTACACTGCTTTCTCAGGCTCCTTCCAAGTGCCGGTTTGATATTCCTGAAGTTTTCAATGTAAAACCGATTTGGAGTTTGTACCTAACCATATATTTGTATGTAGTGCAGTTTCAAAATGAAAAGAAACTTTGTGTTCCCAACAAGCTAGGTGAAGTTCTCCATTCACACACACTTCTATTTCTGAACAGAGCATAGTGAGAGAAGTTCGTTCAACCAGCAAAATGTGAACGTGTTGCATGGGAAATATTTACTCTGGTATCACAGTCGGTTTCCTAGTGCCGGTTTGAAGCTCCTGCAATTTTCACTTTAAAACAGAGTTGGAGCTTGTACTTCACCATAT
>NW_022588860.1:0-9246 GCF_009834535.1 Camelus ferus | reverse complement strand
CACTTATCTCTCAGAACTGAGCAAGTGGAGAGACTTTCGTTCATCTAGCAGCAAGGGACGGGTTGCAGGAGACACTTTTCTCTGCTTTCTCAGTCTTTCCTAGGGCCGGTTTGAAGTTCCTGCAGTTTTTCACTGTAAAACCGAGTTGGAGCTTGTACCTCCACATGTATATGTATGGAGTGGAGTTTGCAACTGAAAAGAAACTTTGTGTTCCAACAAGTTAGGTGAAGGTCGGCTTTCACACACACTTATCTCTCAGAACTGAGCAAGTGGACAGACGTTCGTTCATCTAGCACCAAGGGAACGGGTAGCAGGACTATTTTTTCTCTGCATTCTCAGTCTGTTTCCTAGTGCCGGTTTTAAGTTCCTGCAGTTTTCACTGTAAAACCGAGTTGGAGCTTGTACCTCCCCATATATATGTATGGAATGGAGTTTGCAACTGAAAAAACTTTGTGTTCCCAACAAGCTAGGTGAAGGACGGCTTCACACACAATTATCTCTCAGAACTGAGCAAGTGGAGAGACGTTCGTTCATCTAGCAGCAAGGGAACGGGTTGCAGGAGACACTTTTTCTCTGCTTTCTCAGTCTGTTTCCTAGTGCCGGTTTGAAGTTCCTGCAGTTTTCACTGTAAAACCGAGTTGGAGCTTGTACTTCCACATGTATATGTATGGAGTGGAGTTTGCAACTGAAAAGAAACTTTGTGTTCCCAACAAGTTAGGTGAAGGTCGGCTTTCACACACACTTATCTCTCAGAACTGAGCAAGTGGAGAGACGTTCGTTCATCTAGCACCAAGGGAACGGGTAGCAGGACAATTTTTCTCTGCATTCTCAGTCTGTTTCCTAGTGCCGGTTTGAAGTTCCTGCAGTTTTCACTGTAAAACCGAGTTGGAGCTTGTACCTCCCCATATATATGTATGGAATGGAGTTTGCAACTGAAAAGAAACTTTGTGTTCCCAACAAGCTAGGTGAAGGACGGCTTTCACACACATATCTCTCTGAACTGAGCAAGTGTAGAGACGTTCGTTCATCTAGCACCAAGGGAACGTGTGCAGAAGAACTTTTACTCTGGTGTCTCAGTCTTTCCTAGTGCCGGTTTGAATTTCCTGCCGTTTTCCATGTAAATCGGAGTTGTTGCTAGTACCTCCCCATATATATGTATGGAGTGGTTTTTGCAACTGAATAGAAACTTAGTGTTCCCAACAAGCTACTTGAAAGCAGCTTTCACACACACTTATCTCTCAGAACTGAGCATGTGGAGAGACGTTCGTTCATCTAGCACCAAGGGAATGGGTTGCAGGAGACACTTTTTCTCTGCTTTCTCAGTCTGTTTCCTAGTGTCGGTTTGAAGTTCCTGCAGTTTTCACTGTAAAACAGAGTTGGAGCTAGTACCTCCCCATATATTGTATGGAATGGAGTTTGCATCTGAAAAGAAACTTGTGTTCCCAACAAGCTAGGTGAAGGACGGCTTTCACACACACTTATCTCTCAGAACTGAGCAAGTGGAGAGACGTTCGTTCATCTAGCACGAAGGGAACGGGTTGCAGGAGACAATTTTTCTCTGCTTTCTCAGTCTGTTTCCTAGTGCCGGTTTGAATTTCCTGCCGTTTTCCATGTAAATCGGAGTTGTTGCTAGTACCTCCCCATATATATGTATGGAGTGGTTTTTGCAACTGAATAGAAACTTAGTGTTCCCAACAAGCTACTTGAAAGACAGCTTTCACACACACTTATCTCTCAGAACTGAGCATGTGGAGAGACGTTCGTTCATCTAGCACCAAGGGAACGGGTTTCAGGAGAAAATTTAGTCTTTTTCTCAGTCTGTTTCCTGGTGACATTTTGAAGTTCCTGCAGTTTTCACTGTAAAACTGAGTTGAATTAGTACCTCCCATATATATTTATGGAGTGGAGTTTGCAACTGGAAAGAAACTTTGTTTCCCAACAGCTAGGTGAAGTACGGCTTTCAAACACACTTATCTTCTCAGAACTGAGCAAGTGGAGAGACGTTCGTTCCCAACAAGCTAGGTGAAGGCGCCTTTCACACACACTTATCTCTCAGATCAGAGCATGTGGAGAGACCTTCGTTCAACTAGCACCAAGGGAACTGATTGCAGGAGAAACATTAGTCTTTTTCTCAGTCTGTTTCCTGGTGCCGGTTTGAAGTTCCTGCAGTTTTCACTGTAAAACCGAGTTGGAACAAGTACCTCCCATATAAATTTATGAGTGGGGTTTGCAACTGAAAAGAAATTTTGTTCCCAACAAGCTAGTTGAAGGACGGCTTTCACACCACACTTATCTCTCAGACTGAGCATGTGGAGAGACGTTGCGTTCATCTAGCACCAAGTGAACGGGATTAGCATAGGGAAAATTATTACTATGCTTTTCTCTCAGTCTTTTTCCTAGTGCCGTTTTGAAGTTCCTGCAGTTTCACTGTAAACCACTGAGTTGGAGATTATGTTACCTACCCCATATATATGTTTATGGATGTTGATTTGGCAACTAGGAAAGTACACTTTGTGTTCCCAACAAGCTAGGTGCAGTACGGCTGTTTTCACACACACATTTATCTCGCAGAACTGAGCAATGCTGGAGAGACGTTCGTCATCTAGCACCAGGGAACGGGTTTGCAGGAAGAAACTTTTACCTATGATTGTCTCAGTGTTTCCTAGTGCCGGTTTGAAGTTCCCTGCAGTTTTCACTGTAAAACCGTAGTTGGAGCTAGTACCTCCCATATATATGTATGGATTGGTGTTTTGCAACTGAATAGAAACTTGTGTTCCAACAAGCTAGCTTGAAGACGGCTTTCACACACACTTATCTCTCAGAACTGAGCAAGTGGGAGAGACGTTCGTTCATCTAGCACCAAGGGAACGGGTTGCAGGAGACACTTTTTCTCTGCTTTCTCAGTCTGTTTCCTAGTGCCGGTTTGAAGTTCCTGCAGTTTCACTGTAAAACCGAGTTGGAGCTAGTACCTCCCCATATATATGTATGGAATGGAGTTTGCAACTGAAAAGAAACTTTGTGTTCCCAACAAGCTAGGTGAAGGACGGCTTTCACACACACTTATCTCTCAGAACTGAGCAAGTGGAGAGACGTTCGTTCATCTAGCACCAAGGGAACGGGTTGCAGGAGACACTTTTTCTCTGCTTTCTCAGTCTGTTTCCTAGTGCCGGTTTGAAGTTCCTGCAGTTTTCACTGTAAAACCGAGTTGGAGCTAGTACCTCCCATATATATGTATGGAATGGAGTTTGCACTGAAAAGAAACTTTGTGTTCCCAACAAGCTAGGTGAAGGACGGCTTTCACACACACTTATCTCTCAGAACTGAGCAAGTGGAGAGACGTTCGTTCATCTAGCACCAAGGAACGGGTTGCAGGAGACACTTTTTCTCTGCTTTCTCAGTCTGTTTCCTAGTGCCGGTTTGAAGTTCCTGCAGTTTTCACTGTAAAACCGAGTTGGAGCTAGTACCTCCCATATATATGTATGGATGTGGAGTTTGCAACTGAAAAGAACTTTGTGTTCCCAACAAGCTAGGTGAAGGACGGCTTTCACACACACTTATCTCTCAGAACTGAGCAAGTGGAGAGACGTTCGTTCATCTAGCACCAAGGGAACGGGTTGCAGGAGACACTTTTTCTCTGCTTTCTCAGTCTGTTTCCTAGTGCCGGTTTGAAGTTCCTGCAGTTTTCACTGTAAAACCGAGTTGGAGCTAGTACCTCACCATATATATGTATGGAGTGGAGTTTGCAACTGAAAAGAAACTTTGTGTTCCCAACAAGCTAGGTGAAGGACGGCTTTCACACACACTTATCTCTCAGAACTGAGCAAGTGGAGAGACGTTCGTTCATCTAGCACCAAGGGAACGGGTTGCAGGAGACACTTTTCTCTGCTTTCTCAGTCTGTTTCCTAGTGCCGGTTTGAAGTTCCTGCAGTTTTCACTGTAAAACCGAGTTGGAGCTTAGTACCTCCCCATATATATGAATGGAATGGAGTTTGCAACTGAAAAGAAACTTTGTGTTCCCAACAAGCTAGGTGAAGGACGGCTTTCACACACACTTATCTCTCAGAACTGAGCAAGTGGAGAGACGTTCGTTCATCTAGCACCAAGGGAACGGGTTGCAGGAGACACTTTTTCTCTGCTTTCTCAGTCTGTTTCCTAGTGCCGGTTTGAAGTTCCTGCAGTTTTCACTGTAAAACCGAGTTGGAGCTAGTACCTCCCCATATATATGTATGGAGTGGAGTTTGCAACTGAAAAGAAACTTTGTGTTCCCAACAAGCTAGGTGAAGACGGCTTTCACACACACTTATCTCTCAGAACTGAGCAAGTGGAGAGACGTTCGTTCATCTAGCACCAAGGGAACGGGTTGCAGGAGACACTTTTCTCTGCTTTCTCAGTCTGTTTCCTAGTGCCGGTTTGAAGTTCCTGCAGTTTTCACTGTAAAACCGAGTTGGAGCTAGTACCTCCCCATATATATGTATGGAATGGAGTTTGCAACTGAAAAGAAACTTTGTGTTCCCAACAAGCTAGGTGAAGGACGGCTTTCACACACACTTATCTCTCAGAACTGAGCAAGTGGAGAGACGTTCGTTCATCTAGCACCAAGGGAACGGGTTGCAGGAGACACTTTTTCTCTGCTTTCTCAGTCTGTTTCCTAGTGCCGGTTTGAAGTTCCTGCAGTTTTCACTGTAAAACCGAGTTGGAGCTTAGTACCTCCCATATATATGTATGGAGTGGAGTTTGCAACTGAAAGAAACTTTGTGTTCCAACAAGCTAGGTGAAGGACGGCTTTCACACACACTTATCTCTCAGAACTGAGCAATGTGGAGAGACAGTTCGTTCATCTAGCACCAAGGGAACGGGTTAGCAGAGACACTTTTTCTCTGCTTTCTCAGTCTGTTTCCTAGTGCCGGTTTGAAGTTCCTTGCAGTTTTCACTGTAAACCGAGTTGGAGCTAGTACCTCCCCATATATATGTATGGAGTGGAGTTTGCAACTGAAAAGAAACTTTGTGTTCCCAACAAGCTAGGTGAAGGACGGCTTTCACACACACTTATCTCTCAGAACTGAGCAAGTGGAGAGACGTTCGTTCATCTAGCACCAAGGGAACGGTGTTGCAGAGAAACTTTTCTCTGCTGTCTCAGTCTGTTTCCTAGTGCCGGTTTGAAGTTCCTGCAGTTTTCACTGTAAAATCGAGTTGGAGCTAGTACCTCCCCATATATATGTATGGATGTGAGTTTGCAACTGAATAGAAACTTTAGTGTTCCCAACAAGCTAGGTGAAGACGGCTTTCACACACACTATCTCTCAGAACTGAGCATGTGGAGAGACGTTCGTTCATCTAGCACCAAGGGAACGGGTTGCAGGAGAAAATTTAGTCTTTTTCTCAGTCTGTTTCCTGGTGCCGGTTTGAAGTTCCTGCAGTTTTCACTGTAAAACAGAGTTGGAACTAGTACCTCCCCATATATATTTATGGAGTGGAGTTTGCAACTGAAAGAAACTTGTGTTCCCAACAAGCTAGGTGAAGGACGGCTTTCACACACACTTATCTCTCAGAACTGAGCAAGTGGAGAGACGTTCGTTCATCTAGCACCAAGGGAACGGGTTGCAGGAAGAACACTTTTTCTCTGCTTTCTCAGTCTGTTCCTAGTGCCGGTTTGAATTTCCTGCAGTTTTCACTGTAAAACCGAGTTGGAGCTTGTACCTCCCCATATATATGTATGGAATGGAGTTTGCAACTGAAAAGAAACTTTGTGTTCCCAACAAGCTAGGTGAAGGACGGCTTTCACACACACTTATCTCTCAGAACTGAGCAAGTGGAGAGACGTTCGTTCATCTAGCACCAAGGGAACGGGTTGCAGGAGACACTTTTTCTCTGCTTTCTCAGTCTGTTTCCTAGTGCCGGTTTGAAGTTCCTGCAGTTTTCACTGTAAAACCGAGTTGGAGCTAGTACCTCCCATATATATGTATGGAATGGAGTTTGCAACTGAAAAGAAACTTTGTGTTCCCAACAAGCTAGGTGAAGGACGGCTTTCACACACACTTATCTCTCAGAACTGAGCAAGTGGAGAGACGTTCGTTCATCTAGCACCAAGGGAACGGGTTGCAGGAGACACTTTTCTCTGCTTTCTCAGTCTGTTTCCTAGTGCCGGTTTGAAGTTCCTGCAGTTTTCACTGTAAATCGGAGTTGGAGCTAGTACCTCCCCATATATATGTATGGAGTGGAGTTTGCAACTGAATAGAAACTTTAGTGTTCCCAACAAGCTAGCTTGAAGACGGCTTTCACACACACTTATCTCTCAGAACTGAGCAATGTGGAGAGACGTTCGTTCATCTAGCACCAAGGGAACGGGATGCAGGAGACACTTTTCTCTGCTTTCTCAGTCTGTTTCCTAGTGCCGGTTTGAAGTTCCTGCAGTTTTCACTGTAAAACCGAGTTGGAGCTAGTACCTCCCCATATATATGTATGGAATGGAGTTTGCAACTGAAAAGAAACTTGTGTTCCCAACAAGCTAGGTGAAGACGGCTTTCACACACACTTATCTCTCAGAACTGAGCAAGTGGAGAGACGTTCGTTCATCTAGCACCAAGGGAACGGGTTGCAGGAGACACTTTTTCTCTGCTTTCTCAGTCTGTTTCCTAGTGCCGGTTTGAAGTTCCTGCAGTTTTCACTGTAAAACCGAGTTGGAGCTAGTACCTCCCCATATATATGTATGGAATGGAGTTTGCAACTGAAAAGAAACTTTGTGTTCCCAACAAGCTAGGTGAAGGACGGCTTTCACACACACTTATCTCTCAGAACTGAGCAAGTGGAGAGACGTTCGTTCATCTAGCACCAAGGGAACGGGTTGCAGGAGACACTTTTTCTCTGCTTTCTCAGTCTGTTTCCTAGTGCCGGTTTGAAGTTCCTGCAGTTTTCACTGTAAAACCGAGTTGGAGCTATTACCTCCCCATATATATGTATGGAATGGATTTTGCAACTGAAAAGAAACTTTGTGTTCCCAACAAGCTAGGTGAAGGACGGCTTTCACACACACTATCTCTCAGAACTGAGCAAGTGGAGAGACGTTCGTTCATCTAGCACCAAGGGAACGGGTTGGCAGGAGACACTTTTTCTCTGCATTCTCAGTCTGTTTCCTAGTGCCGGTTTGAAGTTCCTGCAGTTTTTCACTGTAAAACCGAGTTGGAGCTAGTACCTCCCCATATATATGTATGGAATGGAGTTTGCAACTGAAAAGAAACTTTGTGTTCCAACAAGCTAGGTGAAGGACGGCTTTCACACCACACTTATCTCTCAGAACTGAGCAAGTGGAGAGACGTTCGTTCATCTAGCACAAGGGAACGGGTTGCAGGAGACACTTTTCTCTGCTTTCTCAGTCTGTTTCCTAGTGCCGGTTTGAAGTTCCTGCAGTTTTCACTGTAAATCTGAGTTGTAGCTAGTACCTCCCCATATATATGTATGGAGTGTGTTTGCAACTGAATAGAATCTTAGTGTTCCCAACAAGCTACTTGAAAGACCGGCTTTCAACACACACTTATTCTCTAGAACTGAGCCAGTGGAGAGACGTTCGTTCATCTAGCACCAAGGGAATGGGTTGCAGGAGACACTTTTTCTCTGCTTTCTCAGTCTGTTTCCTAGTGCCGGTTTGAAGTTCCTGCAGTTTTCACTGTAAAACCGAGTTGGAGCTAGTACCTCCCCATATATATATGGAGTGGAGTTTGCAACAGAAAAGAAACTTTGTGTTCCCAACAAGCTAGGTGAAGGCGGCATTCACACACACTTATCTCTCTGAACTGAGCATGTGGAGAGACGTTCGTTCATCTAGCACCGAGGAACGGGTTTCAGGAGAAAATTTAGTCTTTTTCTCAGTCTGTTTCCTGGTGCCCTTTTGAAGTTCCTGCAGTTTTCACTGTAAAACTGAGTTAGAATTAGTACCTCCCCATATATATTTATGGAGTGGAGTTTGCAACTGGAAAAAACTTTGTGTTCCCAACAAGCTAGGTGAAGTACGGCTTTCACACACACTTATCTCTCAGAACTGAGCAAGTGGAGAGACTTTCGTTCCCAACAAGCTAGGTGAAGGCGCCTTTCACACACACTTATATCTCTGAACTGAGCATGTGGAGAGACGTTCGTTCATCTAGCACCGAGGGAACGGGTTTCAGGAGAAAATTTAGTCTTTTTCTCAGTCTGTTTCCTGGTGCCGGTTTGAAGTTCCTGCAGTTTTCACTGTAAAACCGAGTTTGAACAAGTACCTCCCCATATAAATTTATGGAGTGGGGTTTGCAACTTAAAAGAAATTTTGTGTTCCCAACAAGCTAGTTGAAGGACGGCTTTCACACACACTTTTCTCTCAGAACTGAGCATGTGGAGAGACGTTCGTTCATCTAGCACCAAGGGAACGGGTTACAAGGGAAATTTTTACTATGGTTTCTCAGTCTGTTTCCTAGTGCCGGTTTGAAGTTCCTGCAGTAATCACTGTAAAACTGAGTTGGAATTTGTACCTCCCCATATATTTTATGGAGTGGAGTTTGCAACTAATAAGAACTTTGTGTTCCCAACAAGCTATGTGAAGGACGGCTTTCACACACACTTATCTCTCATAACTGAGCATGTGGAGAGACGTTCATTCATCTAGCACCAAGGGAACGTTTTGCAGAAGAAACTTTTACCCTGTTTCTCAGTTTCCTAGTGCCGGTTTGAATTTCCTGCAGTTTTCACTGTAAATCGGAGTTGGAGCTAGTACCTCCCCATATATACATGGAGTGGTGTTTGCAACTGAATAGAAACTTAGTGTTCCCACAAGCTACTTGAAAGACGGCTTTCACACACACATATCTCTCAGAACTGAGCATGTGGAGAGACGTTCGTTTATCTAGCACCAAGGGAACGGGTTGCAGCAGACACTTTTTCTCTGCTTTCTCAGTGTGTTTCCTAGTGCTGGTTTGAATTTCCTGCAGTTTTCACTATAAAAACGAGTTGGAGCTTTTGCCTCCCCATATATATGTATGGTGTGGAGTTTGCAACTGAAAAGAGACTTTGTGTTCCCAACAATCTAGGTGAAGAACGGCTTTCACACACACTTATCTCTCAGAACTGAGCAAGTGGAGAGACGTTCGTTCATCTAGCACCAAGGAACGGGTTGCAGGAGACACTTTTTCTCTGCTTTCTCAGTCTTTTTCCTAGTGCCGGTTTGAAGTTCCTGCAGTTTTCACTGTAAAACCGAGTTAGAGTTTTTACCTCCCATATACA